>NC_079890.1:25128353-25428353 GCF_024868665.1 Triplophysa rosa
CGTCCAGACAGCACGTACTTGCCCCGCACGAGAGGTTGTAACCTCCTCAGTGCAAGTAGCACAGCCCACAACTCTAGGCAGTTGATATGCCAACACAGGCAGGGGCCTGTCCATTGCCCCGACACTGCGTGCCCATTACACACGGCACCCCAACCCTGCAGGGAGGCAACCGTCGCCACGACATGTCTTGACACCTGCCCTAGGGGGACTCCTGTCCGCCAAAAAAGTCATAGAAG
Organism: Triplophysa rosa; assembly: GCF_024868665.1. Lineage (NCBI taxonomy): Eukaryota > Metazoa > Chordata > Actinopteri > Cypriniformes > Nemacheilidae > Triplophysa > Triplophysa rosa. The sequence goes on from NC_079890.1 coordinate 25,128,590, forward strand.
ACCAGGGGGTTAGGGTGCGTCGGCAGACAGGCGTGGCCATATACCTGCTGCCGGTGTGCCACGCTCTCCAAGGAACCCGACTCTGTAGCCAGTGTTGGCGCAGTCGCATGTGCATCGACCCGAGGGGGACCACCCCCGCCGAGGATGCCATGTATCCCAGGAGCCTCTGAAATTGTTTCAGGGGGACCGCTGACTGCCTGAAACCTTCAGGCAGTTCACACTGACACATGGAGACAGGGACAGACCGAAGGGGAGGACCCTGTACTGATATGCCCGCCCCTCGAAAGCGAACCGTAGGAACGGCCGATGTCGAGGGAGGAAAGAGACATGAAAGTACGCGTCCTTCAGGTCGATTGCCATGAACCAGTCCTGACATCTGACAGACGTCAGGATGCGCTTCTGCGTGATCCTCCTGAACGGCAGCTTGTGTAGGTGCTTGTTCAGGGCACGCAGATCTCAGATGGGGCGCAGCCCCCCGCCTTTCTTGGGACAATGAAGTACGGGCTGTAAAACCCGTTGAACATCTCGGCTGGTAGGATGGGCTCGATCGCTCCCTTCGCCAGAAGGGTGGCAACCTCGCCCAAAGCATGGGCGCATCCCCACCTCTGACTGAGGTAGAAAGGATGCCCCAAAACTTAGGAAGGCGTCTGGCAAACTGGATCGCGTAGCCGAGACGGATCGTCCTCCCTAGCCAGCCTGATGGCCAGGGAAGCTGCCAAGCTCCCAGGAACCGAGACAGGGGGACTAGGGGTTTTTATCTGCTTCATCACCCCCGCGGGGGGTGGTTCGATGGCCAGCAATATGGATCCCTTGCCGGGGGAGGGCCCCCGGGGAGGAGATCAGCTCTGCTGTTTTTTCTGCCTGGTGATTGCGCAGCTCAACGCACTGTCTGACTGAGAGTGCTGAGGGATGGTGTTTATACTCAACGTTGTGCTTCACCATGGCGCAATGTCGAGTTGCCGTCCACCGTCGTGCCGAGGGTGGGAGTGGCTGTAATGACCCAGAGAGAGAGGAAACTCTTTTTGAGTAAGTGGGTGCTAGCCCCTCGGAGGGGGCCAGAGGTGGTGAGACGGGGCAGGAACCGTCCCTCTCCGATCCCCCAGCGATGGAGAGGCTGGGGTCGGGCCCAGATTCTCAATCTCCCTGGGGTCTTCCCATGAGGGCCGCTTTTGCCGTGGCTGCTGATGGGGTGATGGTCTCCTCTTCCATGTCTCTTCCGGGGGGGCCACCTGAGTGGGGGGCGCCAGAGCCGGAGGGCATCGAAGAGGACCAGGGCTGCTGGGAAGCAGACGTTGCACGGGATTTGACGGCCGAGGGCGGCTGAGTCACGACGGGGGAGGATATGCTTGATATCCTCGGTCTGCTTCTTTACTGTCGAGAACTGCGGCTCGACAGTATCACCAAACAGCCCCCCCCCCCGGCGTTACTCATCTGTGCAAGGTTCGGCCAGAGGTGTCTCTCATGGACCACAAGCGTGGACATCGCCCAACCCAGGGCCCGCGCGGTCACCTTGGTCGCCCGTAGAGCGAGGTCGGTGGCAGCGCGGAGTTCGTGCATAAGCGCTGGGTCGGTCTTTACCCTCGTGGAGCTCTCTCAACGCCTTGGCCTGGCAGCAGCCATAGCGTGGAGAGAGGAGGCAGCTTGGTCCGCCGCAATGTGAGCTCTCAACACCAGGGATGCCGTGACCCACATGCTTTGGACAGGAGTCTAGGTCGAGCCCCCCAGATGGCCTCCGCCTGCGGGCACGAGTGCACCGCGGCGGCACACTCCACCTGGGGGACATCGACGTATCCTCTAGCTGCCTCACCCTTGAGGGAAGAGAGGGTGACAGAACTTTGTTTGACATGAACGTGCCGGAAAGGGGCGTTGCAGGTCTTACTAAGTTCCTCATGCACGACCGGTAAACACCGCCCTGGGGGCGGGCGTGGCTTGGAGCCGCGCTCTACCCCGAGGCGCCGTGTAGCCAGCTGCGAGCGCTGGGAGAGGCAGTGCGGGCACTGCAACCCGACGCTCACGGCGGCCCGGGAAAGCATGGCTGACATTTCGACGTCCGCTTCTTCCTGGGCTCGACCCCCCGAATCGTCGGAGTCAGATGGCAGTACGTCACCCCCCGATGCTGCAAAATCTCATCATCACGCATCATGTCCAAATACGTGGTTGAGGAACAAGACGGTGGGACCGTCTCCTGCGGAACGGATAGACGAGCGAGACGAGGTGCGAATGGTCCGTGAGACAGTGGCTGGCGGATAAGCGCACACAGTGATCCTCATATCACCCTTGCTGCTTGCCGTAGCGGGCGGCAGGGCTGTAGTCCTGCCGTCACGGAATGGGGAGCAGACGAGGTGGTGGCTGAGTCCTGTGGGAACACAGCCGCCTGTGACGCAACGTCTGAATCATCAACCGCCCGCAGTGCGAGCAGGACGTATCCACAACGTCTGCCCCAGCTTACTGGAAGCAGACATCGTGTCCATCCCCCTCCTCGATGAGTGTGTTGCACCCATTAGAACAGCGGGACATGCCACACTGGAGAAATTTGCTCTTTTAGAAAAAAACTCGAACACTTCTGGAACTGCCGAGATGCCCAGGGGAAAGTCGCTGCAGGAAGGGACCATCCGCTGCACCACGCCATAAGATTCCAGCAGTAAATCGGCGTAGAGATTGAAGTCTCGAAGTCGATCAGTGTGAAGGCTCCGAAGAACAAAAGGTGAATGAATGCAGCACGCTGTTTCCCTTTTATACCCGGATATCCGGGGGCGGAGTCCGGCATGCAAATTTAATTCGCCAATTTCATTGGCCTTTTCTAAACTAGTCAGAAGTTGATAGGTTCTCAAGAGCGAACCCCATCTGTCAGCTCGACACAACGTCGAGAGACCGACAGAAAGGGGAGTGCTGTTGTGTGCATGTGATGTGTATTGAGTGCAGATTGTGGCTTTGTTCATTTTGCAAGCTTCAAATACTGATACCTCTAAAAGATATGCTTAATGTGGTTCAGACATGGTTCTCTAAACCACAAATCTTGTTATAGTAACTCCTATTTGCATTCTTGTGATTGTAATAATGAAACACGTTGTTCTGCACAGTAAGTGTGAGGCAAGCTGATTGTATTTATTCTGCCCTTCAATTGAAACAATCAAAATGTCAAAAAAAAGAGGGATAGTGTTTTTACAGCTGTCAGTAATGAATGAGAAGAGTATCATGCACGGCCTTTTCCACATACTCTAACCACTTTTTTTGAAAGTACTCAAATTACTGTACCATATTTTAGGACCCTGACGGTCACCTGAGCCAAAGACCATCAAAAATCTTATTTCTCACTCACTCTTACAGACACAGGCCCCTGTATCTGGTGAAAATGAGCGTCCACTGCAATAAAACTGATGTATTGAGCAAAGGTTACTCTCCCTTTTAAATGCTAATTGTTCTGCCAACAGTATTCATTTGCCTGGGCTCCCAAAGGGCATGCATCCATTTTGTTTCCTCTTCTAGCAGATGTGGGGTCTCAGTTTTTATGTGCGCTAGTTTGCGAACGAGAGAGAGAGAGCGAGAGATAGACGGCGAAAGGGTGCATTCTCGTGTGTATGCATCATAATTAGTGGTGCCTTGTTCATCGTCATCATAACCTACCAAATTTAGAGAGCAGAAAGATGAGAGAGCGTGTACAGAGGGCAGCACAGATTTACAAAACGACCCCCTTCCAAGCAGCACTGAAAGCATTCCTTTAGCTCTGAAAACGAACAATAATGAGGGTCACTCCTGCTCTAGGCCTTCAACGCTGTACAATTCTTAAGGTTAAATGACATGACAGTGTTTAAGTAAGTCTTTCTCCTTAAAGGTCAAATGAATATTTTATCTTTGGCTGGGCTGGATGTATTGAAATGTTAATGTAAATACCACGGATGCAGAGACTGCAGGACAGCTTCAATAGGAAGGGAGGGACAGGAAAGGTCAGATAATCCCCTACCTACAGTCTCTCACTCTCATCGCTCACCACTGGTCTGTGCGGCTGTTTGAAACAAAGAAGTTTACCATGAGTACTTATTACCAAAATACTTCAGAAGCGTCTTTATGGGGGGCCCATCAGATGGACTTGTGGGTTGAACTCAACAAAAGCTGACTCAAATGCCCTTGACCCTGCACTCATTTCTCATTGGAATGAAATCACCCTGACTTTATCTAGATTTTTATAATACAAGTTAAATCAAGAGTTAAACCTCCTGAAGCCATCGAGCACGACAAATGTGAAGTTGTGGTGTCGTCCTCTTTCTATTCCTGTTTAATATTTGTTCAATTAAATGAATACAATTAATATGGAAGTTCAAATGTTTTTTTCTTTCCTGACATATATTCGAGTAAAATGGCTTCTGAAATTATCTAAAAATAGGGTGGACTTGAGTTTGTCTCGCTTGATTGGTTTGGATTGGTTTGATTGATTGGATCTCTGGAATTTGGAAGCCTGGCCAATTGGAGAGTCAGTATAGTCCCAACCTCACACCAAAGATTAAGGTTTATGATAGGGCTGCATGATAATTTATCGCGATACCACTAAATCTTATTCAAATCAAGCTGGCTGCGATATGCAATATGTCGATATTTTTTTAAATGCGTAGCTTGTCCGTGAAGCACGGCTCTGGATCAGTAGGAAATGCTGCTCGATCTAAAAGCAGTGCGAGTTTGAGTCGCTTATGACATGCATTTGAAAAAGCAACACCCGTCAAACATGATCATTATAAATATACTTTATTATCATAAAAATACCTCATGAGGCTTGAGTATCAGTGATAAAAAGATGTCCATAGGCATTTCCTAGATTCTAGAACCTGTTATGGTCTTCTTCTGCAGTGCGTATTTGGAGTTTCCGCACGAGAGCGCCCTCTGGCTTTTGGATGCAGCAGCATTTTCCCGTACTTCAGTCAAATGCTGTGCATAAATCACGTGATATTTATCGTCGGTTTATCGCGACAGCCCTAGTTTATGAAAAAATAATTATTAGAAACATGAATAAAAAATAATGATGTGCACAGATAAATAATTTATAATAAACACAGCAATATTCCATAAGAAATAAGAATGTCAGTTTTAAAGGTAATTTCATCATTATTTAGTCACCCGTGAGATGACTGACAGCTTCAATCACCTTTCACAAGCCGTGTCAATGTTCATCCTTTTGTTTTCCATTGAGAAATGTAAAACATGCTTATTTGAAACAACATGAGAGTTTGTAATTGACATAAGGATTTTCATTTTTGGGGAACAAAAACGCTTATCATTTGAGAGGCAGACTTGAGTCACAATTTTAAGAACTTCAATGACTTTGCTGTTTTGTCCTTTAGTGGCAGTTCATATCACAGCCTTATTAACACAGAGTAGATGCAATCATTAGTGTGCACTTTCCATCCACAGCATATGGACTTTGAATGACTTTGAATGACTTTCTTGCAATTACTCACCGTTTAATTTGGACTGTGGAATTTGACATATTCTTCAAAGAGTGCATTTGGTTTAACTGATCTCTTAAACAGGCACAGTGCGCAGCAATTCATCAAAAAAGCATCACGTGTATTTGGAAAAATATTGCCATATGCTTCATATAAACATTTTATTTACAACTTATTTGTAAGTTTCATGGAGTAAGTGAATATACAATATTTTAATAAATAATTTATTCAGTGTTCAAATTATTTTCCAAACAACAGCCGTGACCGAAATTTTTTATTTAAGTTTTAACATATATTTTATTAGTTGGTATTTTCTCTCTTTAAAATATCATTAACTTTGTAAATTGTTTTTCTGAAGCGGTCAATTGATTTTACTGCAATGTTCCAATTCATGTTGGTTAATTAAATAAGCACCAAAAAGTGAAGTAAGGCCACTGAGACTTGCAGTACTATGTCATTAGTATTTAGAGCATTGGGTAAGCCTCTAGACACATTGTCGATACATCCAAGTGACCACTTTTTTACACTTTCTCAAGGACAGCATCTATCAGATTGAAATAAACTATTGGATTCTTATAAGCACAGTAAAGGATGATTCCCCCCGATTTACTCTCCAGTTTCCTTAGACCCTTGAGGTATGCATGATGATGCACAGCAGCTCTGTTGTGTAAAATATTCAATTATGATGTATCCCCTTGAGTGGCAAAGTCAATATCCAACCTGATTTAATCCAGAAGGGATATTTTAATTAAAATTTGTCCAGGGTTTGTAACCGCATCTCAGTTATTTGTCTGAAATCCTTTATTGACGTACTCAAATTACATTTTCCCACACCCACTGTTGTTTGAAAGATTTATACTGGAGATTAGATGCTGGGATATTCTTATCTTCAGTAATCTTCAATCTCATCAGTCTCACTGTTCATGAAGCATTCATCTCTGCACACCATAAAAATTGGCTTGGTTACAGTTTTTTTACTGTTCTTAACAATGGAATTGAATTCAAACGACTTTTCTTTATTTTCTTTGCCTGTTGACTTTTTTTAAATGACATTTTTACAAAGACTACATGTTCTTTGTTAAAGCAGAGACATCACAAGAGAGGACACAGGCATATCGTGCATATACAGTAGTGTACTGTATGTATGGTCAAATCTTGCTTTAACCACTTGTAATCTTACCTTATAATATTTTCAAAAATCGTATTTTGTGATTTAAAGTCCCAATGAAATTAAACATTACAATGCCTATTTTTTCATGAAATGTTGCAGCATTTATTGTAAATAGTTTTTCTAATGTGGGTCGTTTTCTTTTTTAAATTCGTGTGCCCTCATAATCTTCAGTTAAAATCTGAAAATGCACTTCTGTCCAGCAGTGACTATCCATCCTAAATGACATATGTTAGATGGCTTGGGCGGAGCATCCGTCAACTCCTCCCCTTCAACTGTCAGTCTGCTGCCAGTTCCATTTCAAAATGTAACGGCAGTTTTATACATCCAATCAAATCGCAGATAAAGACGAATGCCACCCCCACTATTTTTCTCATTCAAGGCAGGGGTGGAGCGAGCCGTTGGTTGCAAGTTGCAACCTCACCGCTAGATGCCGCTAAAGTGAGTGAGAAGTGACAAAATATTTCACATTTGTCATGTAATACCAATGATTGTTGTGTCCCTTAGTGGCTGTTAATATCCAAGCCTAATTGACACACTAGAGGCAATCATTAGCGTGCACTTCCCATCCACAGCATATGCCAACAACATGGAGTCAAATGACACTTGATAAGGTTTACTCCACTCTGAGGCAAAACAAACTTATCTTCTGAAACAAGCTGTCAGATAGCCAAGATTGAGATAAATGTATATGGAGTGAAGGCAGTGGTGTTGTGGGACATATCTGAGGTTACAACTTCTTAGTTCAGCAGGATGAAATTATTTTTCCAATGGCAATTTTATGCTTCTGTGAGTTTCTAATTCCCTCTGGCTCATGCTAAGTATCTCAGCTGTAGCATGAATCTCTCTCCTCCGGTGTAATTTTTACCCCCTCCCAAGCCCCACCCCTCTCTTAGATTCTGCTTTATATACACCTGGATGACTGTGAGTTGACTGTTCTTTCACTGTTTCTGTCTTTCTATCACATGTTGTGCACAATTAATGGTCAGCTATCACTTTCTCAGCCATCAACATAGATGGGATCCAGGCTGGAAGTGCACATATGTGAGGTACTTAGGAAAAACGCTGACTGTTGGGATGAACAGAGCCCTGTGGAGCACATCTGTGCTTTCTGCTCCCTTACATCCAACAATGCGGAAATGAATCTGGCTACAGTAAATGTAAAATGAAGCAGTGGAACAGCTTAAGGTAGCAGTTTTGGACAAACCTGTAAAAAAAAGTAAATATGAATCGTTTGTGATATGCACCTAATTCTGTAACAATTGTTTTTCTGACAGTGAAAACATAATGTTAATTCACACCCTCTTTGTATTTATAGTAAGACTACAATGTCTATCAGGCACTATGAAGATGCTTCTAATTGACAAACTTGTTGAATAACCATGTTGTATTATATGGTCTATTAAAAACGTAATACATAGCACATTTACTTTATCAATAAAACATGCGATATAAACATATAGCGATTAACTGCAGAGATTAAAAAACTGAGAAGTATGTGCTTGAGATTTGTTTTCAGGGAGCCACAATGCAACCCCCAACAGCAAATATTGAAATAATTGTAATTCCACTGCACGGATACTGATCAATAAGACAAATAGGGACAATTTGATGATAAAGATTGGACCAGCCAAGAACTTCATGGGCCTATTTATAACCCTTGCTATGTCCATTGGAATAATGATTCTTTTGCACGGGTTTGGCGTTCCTGTGGGGTAAAATCTATATGTCTTTTAATGTCGTGTAAAGCAGACTCAATGAAGAGACACCCCAGTGGCCCAGTGTTTTGCTGTTCATTTTGGTTTTTGCAATGATCCTAAAATGGTGTTTTTATTAGCTTTTTTCCTGACTACGTTTTACTTTTAAAAGTTTTATCATTACAAACCGAGATTAATTCATTTACATCGAGTACATTATGTTATTTGCATCTATATAGAAGCACCATTTAATTGCACATTGATATTTCACGCAAATACAAGAACTAGGGGATAAAAACATTTTAGAGGATTGGTACTATATAAATATTTCACTTATAGTTGACTTAATTGAGTTTTCAGTGAAGACTAAGCACATAGAAATGACTAAATTAAATGCACTGTTCCTCTTTCTGTACTCCTATGAGAACATAAATGCAGAAAATTAAATTATGTTTTGTTGGTTTTGTCTTTATTTCCATAATGTGGGATTTAATGTAATTGCTACACTAAGAGTCGGATTTATATTTACATTTATCATTTGAAATTCAGATGGCTGCCTTCGGAAACTCGCTGACATAAATGAATCCATGAACCTGCTACATAAGGCAGTTTCACTTCATTTAATTAAAGAGAGACGATCATATGTGTAAAAAAGATACAAAGTGAATATTCAAAGAGCCAGTGGAAAATGAAAAATAAAGGTCAAAATCAGCCAAGCAGTTTTTCCTTTGCAGATTTTTTGCACTCAATGAGCATTTTATATGGTTTATGCATACAGTCTTCCCTTTCTTCCCGTTTGTTTGGTTAAGGGGTTAAAAGGAAATTAACAAAATGGAAAATTAAAGATTCAAATGAGTAATTCTTACCGCTCTCACACCTTTTATGTATATTTTACATAAATAAAACACATTACATTTTATGAGACATTGTAAACTCAATAATCAGCAATTACATTCAAAAGTTTGAAAGCTTATTGTACAGTTATTTATTTCAAACACTTAATCACTCACTTAAGGCTTGCAGAGTAACGAAGAAGTTGTTACACAGTTACAATTGTAAAGGTAAGGAAGTGAGAAAAAGTCAATAGCCTATAGTTGCTGAACCTTTGTCCAAAGAAAAAAATAACTGTTGTCAGATCTTTTCATTCGTTGTGAAGAAGTTCTGACAAAAGTTTCAAGAATATCATTCAAAAGTTTAGATTACTTTGACAAGTAGCTTAAAGCACATGCCGTACTATAGTCTTTAGCTGTTCAAACAACTGGTTCTTCACTTCTCAAGATCTGTGTGTATCTTGTGAACATTCAGAAAACAATCCTAGCATAAAATCAATAAAACTAACGATTTGCACATTTTTTAAAAATATTACTGAATTCATGAAAAGTTCTGAAAATGAATTGGATATAAACCTGATGTCTTCTTCTTAACAGCGGAGCTGTTTGTTACTGCTAATAGCTTCAAGTCTTTTCCCATTTCCCTGATGTTTTCTCAGTTGTATTTTTCATCAGTCGTGTGCCATTTTCCCCAATGTTGTTTTTCTCCTAAACAGCTCCGTCATTGAACAGGTTAGTCTTTTATTTACATGAAGCCTTTCAGTGTTGCATCTCAAAGCACTTTGTTTGCATTGTTTTCCTCAGAGTTCCAATGCGATGTCATTTCTGCTGTCACATCTCATGTTGCTCCAAGTCCCAGAGCTAAAATGGATGGCACATACGTTAACTTGATGCCAACTGCATTCCTAATTGTGAAAGAACGCTGAGGTATCAGAGCGATGCCTTTTCCAAAACAAATCATTAGACGCTCATTAGATCAAACAAGTTCAACTAGATTTTGTCTCTTTTGTCTCTTTTTCTTGCATTCTTTATATCAGGTTTCAGTAGATACCTAGCAACCTAATTTCAGCTCATCCAAAGGAGCATGCGATGAATGGAAACCGTGGTGTATTATAAAAATACAAACCTTAGCTTTAAGATCAAAATTATTTCCTCATGTTTAAATGTGTAATCTGTAGTTGACAACTAATGAATGTAACTAGGTTGCATCATGACAGATATGTAGGTCTGTAGGTTGAGAAGAAGCCTTTCGGCAGACAATCCATTAGATTTTTATTTTTTAAAGTATACTGAAAGTTCTCTGCAATAGCGAGACATGAAGTCCTGGTCGTACTCAATATTCCCTCATGGCATGATTATGTCTTCTAAAACATCAGATGCAAAACACAAGCGTTGCACTTTTTTGTGCTAGTTTGGTTTTTCTCCTCAATGCAGCTCTTCATGTATTGGCTCATTTATTTCCTTGAATGAGTTTAGATGGGTGCCTTTAGTTTAATTGGCGAATACGGGCAACAGCAGTGCCATGTGCCTGATTCTCCCCAATGTCCCCCAAGTTCTCATCTCAAGCAGTTGATCTGAGGCATTACATGTGAACCATGCCGTTCATGCTTGTTTAGTTCAAAACAACACTTTGAGGTGCCAATTTAGCTGAATTGTTAATACCGACGTATTAATCTTTCCATGCGAGAGGCCTCTGATTTTAATCACAAATGGAGTCCTGTGGGATAGTCTGTTGTAATCAAGATTCACCTCTGGAGTGATCGTAGGGTGCTGTCTGACACCAAGCGAAGAAAAAGAACATTGCGGTGGGTAAATACGCAGAGAGTTCAATGCATGCCATTTCAGCAGTACGCATGAGATGTCGGGGTGGTTAATTGTTTCTGTGCTTTGCCCTTTCACATGTTTTCTCAGGTTTAATTAGTTTAGAGTACACTTTTCAATCAGTCCTTTCCTCTCGAAGCAGAAAGGCTCTCTTTCTCATCTGTTTCCTAAAGCTCAAAATTTTCCGATTAAAGTATTAAAAACTCTGCCTAATTAATGTAAAAAGATGTGCTGGTTTGCAGATGTGTTTGGACAGATCTGGCACAGTTCTATTCATCTTGTTCAGGTCGCTTCTCAAGCTCCTTGAGTGCAAGAGACCAGTCAACTAAAAGACTTTTGTTGACCCCTGAAAAAAAACACAAAATAAGTGGAAAAACATTCATATTGTTCAGACATGTGGTTTAATGTGCCCCATATACATCAGAATATAGTAATCCACTAGGATTTGGGTTTGTCTTTGGTGGCTGAGTAAAAGAACCAGCCGACTTTCTAATGTTCCGAGTTGTCTGCAGTAAGCAAATCGCTAATTCATATTTATGCAGTGCAAGATTGTAAACATTCCAGCAATTTATTTGCTTGTTTATTATCATCATCGTTTTGGTCCAGTGCAGTTATTTCTTGTATTTTCTGAGCAAGCGCTTTCTGTAATCACAAAGAAATAAATAACAGCCTAAAAAAGCAAAAACATTCCTTTTTATCCCTTCAGTCGTAATTTAAGGCCAACCATATTGCAACAATATTAACAATTACCACTTTCCTTGGACAAATATTTTATAACGATCACTACACTGTAACATTGACCGTTTTCAATGACAATTGTATTCAGAGCTATTACAGTACAGTAGTACACAATGAGAGAGCATTCTATGTTTCGCCTTGTAAGCCAACAATTAGCACAGCATACAAACCCATAAGAAAAATCACAGATGAAATCTCTATAATAGCTCCGTTATTTCATACTGAGAAAAAGCAATCCCACAACAGTGATTTACCAGGTCTACATTCAAAAGTAAATATTATTAAATATGTTTTAATAATCAAGTTACCCATAAAAAACATTTGACCTATACATTAACAAATCTCATTTGTTTCTATTTTATTTGTCCTAAGCAGCTTTAAGAGAAATATCTGAGACTATATTTAAATAAAACAATGCTGAGGAGTTAAAGGAACAGGTCACCTAAAAATGAAAATGCTGTCTTCATTTACTCAGTTTTTCCAAATCTGTACAAATTGCTTTGTTCTGATGAAAACAGATAAAGATATTTGGAAGAATGCTTGTAACCAAACAGTTCTTTGCCACCATTGACTGCCATAGTACGAAAAAAAATATGTTGAACACTAAAGAAGATATTTTGAAGAATGTAAGAAAGCAATCAGTTCTGGGGCACTTTTGACTACCATTGTAATTTTTCCTACTATGGAAGTCAATGGTGGCCAAGAACAGTTTGGTAACAAGAATTCTTCAAAATATATTTCTATGTTAAGCACCATTCAAGATGAGAGTTCTTTGTTAGCGTTGTCAAACACTATGCAGTTGCGTTTTTGAAGGTATGTGTTTGTAATGGATCAGGTTAAAGCTGGCAGCTCATTCCACTAGAGAGGAACAGAATGGGTAATGTTTTATGTCTCTCGTATCACATCCTTGGTCTCTGTCATCTAACATACAGTAATTAAACAATTACAACTCAAATTAATATTTTGCATCCATTTACTTATTATGTACTAACAATCCGTAAAATAAGCGTGATAATGTAAAGGTATTATCACAAAATAAACTAGGGTAATTGGCCAGCTGAGTGTATATTTATTCAGCATATTATATATAACTTCAGAAGTGGTAGGCAGTATGTATCAGAAGTGCATGTTGGATATGGTATAATTTCCTAATGTAATTTCATACTATGGAGAAGAGAATTCTGGTAAAGACTAACTGGGCTCGGGGTCAAAAAAGGCATCTACTATACAATAGCACTCAGTTCTTGGCATTTGGTCAATACCTAATTTGATCAAGTGTGGTTGGTCTTGGGCATGTTGTAGTCTCCGTTTCTGTTTGTCTGTGAGAAAACTGGCTTGACACTATGGCTGACCCAACTTTTGCCAAAGCAGTGATGTGAAAAGGTTTGCGGTTGATCGTGTGCACTCTTCTTATCATTAACTGCGGCTGAGCTCTAGAAGTGTTGTAGATGCTGTGGTGAAGAGCCTCTGACCAGAACTCATTGATTTTCAGAATACGGCACTTGCAAAAGAGGTTCTGCTTTCTATCTGATTCTCTGCAGGAGTGCTAGCACCAAAGTGCTTTCATATTTTTCTACTGCTGTATAATTCATCAACTTGACATTTCTCTCTATCTGATGCTGGTTGTTGATGTTAATGGCTGTTTAGTCAGAGTACTGACCACTGAACGCTTCAAGTAATGTATTGTTTGCTTGAAGTTTGCAAAGTAACTTTAGTTGTTGTCAGATGTATTTCAAACATCATATTTTGTGATTGGTTATATTTCCCGTAGGCTGTTTACTTGTTTGCTTGTAAGCACTTATGTCTGTATTCATTGTGTCATATCCATTGTCATCAGGATTGCTTTAATTAACATCGTCAAACCATCAAATCTGCATTTCATTTTAATATGCATGAATCCACATTGCCTTTGGAACAGCTCTTCAGTCATTTTGAATTATCATTGTACTTGACCTGGTTAAACATCCAGGGTCCATCAAATGTGCTGTCAAACCAACTATTTCATAAAATATGTTAAAAATGTATAAGAGATGCTTTCAGAATTGTTTTGAATACAAACCAGGGCACTTGAAGGGTGGCTGAGTCACATCCAAGGTCTTCTAAATCCAAACTCATGTCTGTATAGGCGGAGGTTAGAGGATAGCATTGAGAGAAAGCTACTTAAGTCCAAGACCGATATAAACAGAGAAAGAATTATGGAACACTTTTGGAACTAAGACAGAGAGAACACTAGCTGCCAACATGCAACCCTTTTTGGAAACATGCCAAGAAGATCTGAACAAGCAGAGAGAATTGTTTTATCTCGTTTTGGATTAGAATAGAAGCAAACCATCTTGTTAGTAGCGCAAGTTCATTTTGAATTTGATCACATGCAATGAGAGGATGCTCTGTTGTAAACAACATCAGTCAGGAAAGCAGCACATTATATTATATTTGACCCTGGACAACAAAACCAGTCTTATGGGTCAATTTTTCGAAATTGAGATTTTTACATAATCTGAAAACTGAATAAATAAGCTTTCTATTGATGTATGAGTTGTAGAATAGGACAATATCTGGCTCAGATACAACTGTCTAAAACTCAGGAATCTGAGAGTGCAAAAAATCAAAATATTGAGAAAATCGCCTTTGAAGTTGTTAATCAGGGGCACTGTGGCAGACCATCCACTCTCAAAAATAAAGTTTTTATATATTTAAGGTAGGAAATTGACAAAATATCTTCATGGAACATGATCTTTACTTAATATCCTAATGATTTTTGGCATAAAAGAAAAATCGATAATTTTGACCCATACCTTTGACCCATATTTTTGTCTTTCACTAAATTTTTTCCGTTGCTACTTAAGACTGGTTTTGTGATCCAGGGTCACATATGTTATAGCTGGTGAATGGACATGTAAACACAACAAAACCATATTAGCATTCAAGCAAGGGTCAGCTCTATTATAAAAGCGGATTTTGTTATTGAGCTGGTTTCTCAGGACAAGGGCATTTTTATTTCAAATCGGGGGAAGTTATCACAGATTTAAGTTGTCACGTGCATTAAATCGCAAAAAATTAAGCCAATACATTCATGCTTGGTGACAAAAACAATGTTGTCAACTTTAGGTTTTCACATTGAATCCTTACTTGGATAAGCACATCTTACAAAGACATTTTCTCCAGGATTAACGGATACATCCTCTATGACACCATCAAAAGTTTGAAAGTTGTCAACAATATTAATATGTGTGACAGGGTGGTCATATGGTGCCTGTGTATTTCCATTGCTCCAGTGATCTGTGGGAGAGGCAGAGTAATGGCCTGTTCCAAATCGCTTGACTTCTATAAAGATGTCCTTTTAATGGGGACATATGCCATTTTCCAATTTATTACCTAGTCTGCGCAGAAAATGCCAAGGATGAATATGCAGAAAGTACATCTGAAGTCATACAGTATTTCCCATCTAAATTAAATGATTTTTAATTGACCGGCCTGGTCCACATGAGTAGAACAGACAATGGAGCAGAATTCAGTATCGGGTATAGGAACAGCTTTAACTTTGGCCTAAAAGATTTCTATGACTTACATTCTATTTTGAAGATATTGTTTGCGAGCGATGCAAGGTTTGTTTTGTATTTACCTCTTTCTCTCTGGTAAATTTCTATTTAGAAGGTTTTTTTTCCAGGTTCATTTACAGTCAAGTGAGGGTGTACATGGAAGGGCCTGAGATTAAGTTTCATGATCAAGGGTAAAACAGTTAGGGCCACTAATTGAAATACATCATTTGACTATTAGGATTCTTTCAATTATTTTGAAATTAAAGCCCATCCACCATCTGAGCATTTCCTATATTAGTTCTGTTTCATTGTGGTAAGCAAGTGTTGTCTATCAGGGTTGTACAAAATTCAGAATTGAGAATGACCCCTAAATTCCAATTCAATTCTTGAATTTGAATAGGAATTTGAATTGAGATCGCAAACAGGAAGCTGAACTGCAATTCAAATTCAAATTGCAGGAAGTAGAATTGGAATTCCATAAAATTCAAAGAAATTCATGATACATAATTAAGGTGTATTTAACAACGAAGCTTTACAGTATATATTACATATGATTACAACATGAATTTCATACAGATATTATTGTATGGACTTTATGTACACAATACTTTATTATAGTAAATAGGCCTATTTTTTTTTACAATAAATTAACATTAAAAACATTATCTTTTAAAACAGATCATTAAAATTGTAATAACTTTCAAATTGTGGAAAATGATAGGATAGCACTTCATTTCCCAGAATACCTTGCTGTATCCAAGTCTTCAAAATGGTTGACCAAACATTTAGGACATTTTGTTTGGAGTTCACTCTAGTGAAATAAGATAATTGAGGGCCAGAGCTGGTTTGTACTTTTTTTTGTAATTACAGCAATATGAAAAATGATAACACACGTAAAAGGACATCTGTGCTCGTTCATTTTGGTGAGGAAGAAAAATGTATGTTAAAAGTATCACATTCTCACTGATATGTGATAAGAATGAATTTCTCTGAATTGCAATGAATTCAATTCCACTTCCTGTAATTCCAAATCAGATTCAATTCAACATCCTGTAGGGTGGAGTCAATTCACATTTCAAATTCATTCATTTAATTGAATTAAATTCTGAAATTGTGAATTTTGCACAGCGCTGTTGTTTATACAGCTCTCTATGGACATTGAACTGCAGCAACATTGTATTATTTAGTTTGCTTGTAATGTTAACCTTGAGCAAAAAAGAAAAATATAAACAAAACCCATATACAAACAAACAGTGTACATACTGTATGAATGTGTGTGTGTGTGTGTGTGTGTGTGTGTGTCTCGCTGTTTTTTTTTATGTGGCAAATGATAAATCCACTTTAGCACAGTAACTGACAAGATCACAAGCTTTTGTTATTCATGAAAAGCCTGTAATATCAGATAGGATTGAGCATATATTCAAATATTTCAAAGGGGGGGGGGGGTGGGGGGGGGGGGGGGGGAGGGAGAGAGGATTATGGCACGTAAGCCTCCACTTTGTTGGAAAACACTGTGGGGGACAGATAATTAAAACTCTATCAGCATCTCTCACAAAGGATTCCAGTCTGACAGTACAGCAACGTTTCTGTATATGAGCTGTAAATCGTGACGTGATGACAGTCATAAAAAGATCAGCCACTGGTAGAAGTGATAAAGATACATTTTGGTCAAGCTTAATTCAGTTCAGCGCAATATTCATCATCCTTTTAAACTACTCATGTGGTTTGTGTGAAATGGGGGAAAAAAAACATGAAAACAGAATATATACCGACTTCCCAAATTCCTGTGTTTAAGGAAAGTTACAGCCACAAGTATTTATAAAAATATATTTCACAAAGTAGGAAACAATACATGGATATCTTCGATTACAATACAGAGAGTAGCTAATTAAACATACAAGTGTATGAGCATTAAAGCACAGTAGAAAATATGATTGGCGTGAAATACTATTTTATATATGGGCTACCATCCATTCAAAGAGAATTGCCATATATCGCACCAGTACAAACATAGTATGCACGTAGCCTTAGTGCTGTCTAGATCCCCATGTGCAATAGCTAACGTGCATAGACAAACCTTCACTCCAAAGAAAGCTAAGAGAATCAGCAAAGACTCTATGTACAGCTTTTATTTTTTTTAGTTTTGATTTGTTTTGTTGCTCTAATATCATACAGTGCAGCACATTGCGCATGTCTGTTTCTGTATTCCTTTTATGGATTTCGCTATGACGTGTTTTGGATTTGAAAAACGTCAAAGATCTCAAATATAAACATGAACTAAATCCTGCGAGCTATTGTGCTTAAAATGATCACTGGTTTCAATGAATACAGTATGTGAATATATACACACACACACAGTGTCAATAAAATATTGACTTCTCATTCCTGGTCAAGAACACATCCTCTCTGTTCGTCACAGTTCCGTATGGTAATGGAGCGCTGTGTTTTAAATGTATTTAATCTGTGTAAATTTCCATAGAGAAGATTCAGTACAGCTTTTGCGTCACAATGACTGATGCGGCAGAATGAAACAAAGCTGGAGAGAGAAAACCTTAACTTAAAAAAGTTCATCATAAAATAACAAGTATACCAAAATAAATAAATAAATAAAAAATACAAATATACTCATACCTGCAGCACAAAACAGACAACTGGCGATGAATATTTATATATTTATATAAAACATATACATTAATGAAGAAACACCATCAATGTTCCAAAAAACATTTGAATACAACAGTATTTAATGCTTGCTTTTGTAAAACGAAGGCCTCATTGTTTTCACAATTCTCTTGTCCTCGACTCCGCCTCACACAGTCTAATAATCTTCGAGTGTGAACCACACTTAAAGCAAGTGAATACAAAGGGTTGTATAAAGCGAGCCACGAGGCTTTTCCAGATTACTCAATAAATCCAGCCACGTAGTATCAAAGGGTCAAATGTTAAGTCAGCAGGCAGATCCTAAAGCCAGTCTGATTTGTTTTCATTAAACCACACATACATTCATTAGTAATGTAGACCATGTATTGCTATTTAGTTTGCTTTCTTTTTGAAATCTTCTTTTATCTGACTGGCTGCAAGAGATCTGTTTTCGCTGGGGAGTGGCGTCATTCTGAGGCCTTTGCAGTTCTTCTCTTCTGTGCAGCCACGCTGGACTACAACTTGTCCGAAAGTCTCCCTCCTTTCTTTTCAAGCGACTACCAAGAATCAAGGTTCTGATGCCTCTGGTGGTCACAGTGTACGACAAATACCCCAAAATACTGCTAGACACTCAATGACAGTAATCTAAAATCATACTCCACAAGATTCATTGACCTCCTACTATAGACACTGTTAAGTTCTGACATTACAATGCACTCTGATGTGGTAGATGACTAATGCTATTGGGTCTCTCTAAGAATTTAAAAAAGCCCCCCGCCCCCTTTAAACAGCAGTGTCTAACATCTGGTAATTCCCGTAGCGTAATACACAAGTTGAGTGGACGAAAGCAAGAGGTCCGTGGGGCTTTGAGGTCAAGTCTCTTTGTCACTCTCACCCACGGAATAGAGCTCTCCCAGTCTTCTGAAGCGCGGCCCCCACTCTCTAAGGTAGTCATAGTTCTGGTCCGAGTCTGAGGATGCCGTTTCAAGGGAACTCAGAGAGCCCGCGATGGATCCCCTGCCCTCGTAGCCGTAGATCTGGATGGAGTCGTACGGTGGTGCCGTGGGGTCATTGTCCGCCTCGTGAAGCCGTACGTTGATGAATTCATCCACATCTACTCCATTCGGACCGGAGTGCTGACCCTGCCTGGGCATGAACTGCAGGTCAGGCTTGATGTCCTTTCTGGGCAGATAGCCGTTGATGCCATCTGGGTTCTGCAGCGTGGCGATGTCAAAGGCCTCTGTGTCTTCCTCTCCACCTCCCTCGTCATCGTAACGGATGATGTTCTCCCTCACATCCTCATCGTCTTTGATGATGAGAGGCTCGTTCTTGTGTCGTCTCAATGTCACAAATAAAACCACGATAACTGCAAAGCAAAAAATACTTTGCTCAGTTCTTAATGGCTTTGTCTAACCATCAGATTTATTCTTTCAGAAAACGAAACACCCCTTTATTTCAGATTCAAATCACAAAATGAAATTCATATGAATAAATTAGTAAGTTCCAAAAGCAGCAGTTAAAATGACCTACCCAGTAAAAGTATTATGCAAGCTAGAATAGCAATCAGGGCTCCCATGCTGAGACCAATGGGTAGAACAAAAGCCTCGACATTACATGACTGCACAATCCCTTCCCGGCTGCAGCCACACACTCGGATGGTCAAAGTGTTTGTGCTGCTCATCGGAGGCTCTCCGTCGTCAGTCACTACGATGGGCAGGAGGTACGTCTCCTGTTTCTGTCGCCGAAAGGAATCGTGCTTGGCAAGAACACTGATCGAGTTATCTGGAGAGAGATAAACATGGGCTTATTGTGTGAAATCAAAGACAATTAGGAATATAAATGTTAGCCTTATTTACACATATACAAACACAGCACCTAGATTTCCAGAAGCGTTCACATCAGTTAAATGTGAAGATAAACTTAATCCTTGCTGTCAGTATCAAAGAGACGGTTCAGCAGAGGTAAACGGGTATTGAAGAAGTGTCAGGGAGTCAGAACCCTTCATAGAGAGCTCTTCATTTATACTGTAAAGAGCTACAGAAGGTCAGAAGTTGTCATTTCATTATATGACCCCTACCCAAAGTTTATTTTTTACTTCTCCACTCTGGCAAAAAACTCCTTTAGCTCATTCACTGTAAAATGTCCTTTTAAAAGATTTCCTTTTCTGTTATATTTTCTCAATTCTGTTTCAGGTTAGAGCAAATAGAATCAGCTATTGGGTGAAGGTTTAGATAATACCTCAGACAGAACAACTGAGTTATGGAAAAGGCTTTTTTATCACTTAATAGAGTCCTGAGAGCAACTGCGGAAATCGTAATGTATATGTTTATGCATTGCCGTCATCAAGATGCACAAAATGAAGTTCATAATTTCAAACTATGAAATGAAAGGACATCACGGAGCTCACTGGAACAAATATTGGTAAACTGAAGAGGGTCAGAATTTAATTTCCGCTCATAACACATGCTAATGAAAAATGTAAATATGGCTTTCTTTTTGTTTCCCTGAGATCGCAAAGCAATTATCAGTGAATGCTGTGAGCTGATTTATCAATGTAATTAAATTCCTTTTTTCTCATGTAAGTGTCATTACGTGCGAAGAACATTGTCTAATGAACTAATGTGTCCCATTTCACCAAAGAGTATTTGCTAATATGCAGTGTTCATTCGTAGGTTTGATGAAGGTGACTTCTTTTGATAGCAGGTTAGAAATATATAAATGTACATACACACGCGGTCTGTGTATTGAAAAATTGTCGTGCTGGTGACACGAAAAAAAGAGTTAATTTTTTTAACACAAATTAATAGATTACATTTCGTGACAATTTCACAAATTCCCCGTGAGACTGGGTTGATATATTAAACTTACTGATATTTTAAATATTATTGTGGGTTTCGAAAGATGATAGAAGGATCTTAGTAAACAACTAAGATTTGAATACTTGAATGCTTTTTAAAAAAATAATTTTTATGTGGGACAGCAGTTTGTACGAATTATGTAGAATGGCCCATATATATGTATATATATAAATAGATATTTATATATAAAGAGATATTTAATATTATCTAAAACAGTGAATTTATACCCCAGAGAGCACTTAAGCTTGTTTCCAAAGCTCCTTAATAAAAATATTATTATCACGTTTTTACTGCAGTAAGTTTATTTTAATGTATTTCATCTTTCAAATTAATCTTTTTTATATAATAGACATAACTTTTTTCAATTTGTGTAAATGATATACACATTAAGACTTTAGGCCAAGGCAGATTTTCTTCAGCTGTAATCTTTAATCATTCTCAGTCGTATTTTCTGTTTCCAGAATAAAACACTCTCCTATTTTCCTCTCATTAAACCTCTCTGCCAATCAATCTAACATCAAACTAAAAGCAGCTTTAAAACAACTGATTCTATTGACAAATTGCTTCAGTCTGCCGTGTCTGTTTTTCACCCACAGTATCGATTGTAACAATAGCAGTTTTGATAATTATAAAGATAATGGTAAATGATCTCCATTATGTGATACACATTTGAAATGAACTCATTTGAAATGAAGTGAACACATTTCTTACTTTAGTGTGGCTGTATGATGACGCTGTAATGCTGGAAAACATTGATGTAAAACATCAGGGGTTTTGACAGTATAGGGCAGCTATTAAGTTGTGTTCCATCCTTATTTTAGGGCAAAACGCCCTGATGCATAAATCTTCTCTTTTGGGTCAAGATAACTGAAGTGGACCTGGCAGTTCTCGGTTCACCATGGCCTCTTCACATCACCAGCCACTGTAATTACAGTTATCATCACAAACAAACCTCCTCAGCTTTGCTCCTGAGGTTCAGGGATTTCAAAGAATCTGTCTAATAGCCACTGCATAGTTAGTCTCACATGTATGTCCTAACATTGCTCAGCAGAAATAAAATGCATCTGTTAAAATACATTAAGAGTATGGAGCTGGAACATTAATTTGAGACATGTACAATAACCTGAATTTGGGTAAATTGAATGCGGACTAAGGGAAACACAAATAAAGAGGCAGAAGTTTAGATTTATATGTATCTCACACGTGTCTCACTAGTGAATGTATACTGTGAAAAGTGCCATAGGTTAAACCACAGTTTCGGACATGCTGTCAAATCCGGGCACAAGTTTTGATGCCAACCGCATTCAGACACACATGGAGGCACACATACACACGCAACAGGAGAGATGAGAAAGAGGCCTCAGTGCACCAGACACCTCAGGCTGTGCATCAAAGCTCCGTGTCCTTACAGAGCTTTCTCCCGTCTGTGTGATGGAGTGGCCATCTTTAACCTGAACTCACTCAGGCTGACCAACAATACACGCTGCCTTTCAAGATATCTCAGATTGTCACTAATGACATTCCGCCTGTCTGCTTCATCTTACAGTCCTCAAGGTCTGTCTTTGTCTGAATGGTCCATTGTTCAGTGATTTTCCTATCACTGTTGTTTCATCTTTCTTTTCTCCTTGAAACCCATCCTCATTTTTGTAATAGCAATCATCTCTCTGGATTCTTTGTTCTCTGTAACATTAGTCATAAAGGAGTAAGTTTTGTCAAAATAGATAATCAGGTTTATCTGATAATCCAATACAGTAAAGCATCAAAACAACTGGAAAAATGAGATAAGATTAAAGCAAATTAATTAGATTTATATTAGTAATACGTTTATATTACAAAGAAATGTGTTATTATTTTATTGTATATATTATTATGTGTAATATGACTAAAAATAAAAAAAATAATGATTATAATAATAATTATTAATGATATTAATACTTATTTAAATATATTTAATAATAATTCTAATAGTTATTATTATCATTATTATTACTGTCATTATTATTATTATTATTGTTGTTGTTATAAATGATACTTATTATCGTCATTACTATTATTATATATAATAATACTTCTTCATAGTCATATTGTTATTTTCTGGAACTCCACTCAATATACTTTAAAAATAGAGGGGAATATACAATTCCTTTCCTTTTCTCACTCTCGCTTACTTTCATATTAACTCAACACATGTCTGTCCCTAGGAAGGCAGACTTCTTTTGATGTAACGTCTGATCTGTCTGGTTCAAAAATATCACGTTTCCTCCTTTTGGTGAGCAGCCAAAACAACAACTCCTTCAACGGTCATCCATAAGACCACATGCCAAATGGAACTAGATCAATACAGTTCTCCCTTAAGTCTTCGAAAGCATAGTGCAATACTTGGTTGTGCAGCAAGAACAGCAGGAGCTCAGACTGGAGAGGAAGGTCGAGTAGGTTATATGATACAATGAAAGAGAATATAAGTATGTTTAGCAAACAAATTTAAAACCATCTGCTGCGCAGCCTCAGCCTTGAGTAAGTCACCCTACATTGAGTATAGCATCGCTAACTCTCCCTGAAAGTGGCTTCGGATTCTGTTCATTTGCTTTGTTTCACAATGCACTGGGGAGTAAAAAATAGCTGATGTCCAGACAATTGTGCATCTGTTAACTTTTGGGTACACTAATTCCGGCAGATTTCCCATTTAAACGCACGAACATGCTCGCGTTCGACACAAAATGTTTGAGCTTGCAGATGTCTCGCTTGCTCTGTTTTCCCCCACTCTCTTTCACGCGCGTATGTTCTTCTTACCTAAATTGTTTTTGATGGTGAAATTGGGATTGTTGAGTGTCTCCAGGCGGTAGTGGAATGTGTGTCCCTGGGAAGGATTGTCTTTGTCCACAGCACTGATGGTTTGAATCACCTGTGGACACAGACACACAGAGATGGGTTGGTGGACATTTAAGGGCCTAAGTCATACATTACTCCACTTTTGACATCATATGGGGCCACACACTGACAGCAACCAACACAGAATGAAAAATCTCTCCCATTCACTCATAAAAGTAGAGACCCGAAGATATGGGGCGCTGTCATTGGCGGCCCACTTCTCTGTGCCAAGTCCATCCATATATCTGCCATCCTTTTGTAAGACAAGTTCTTTATCTTTTTGATTAAGCGTTTGGGTAAAAGCAGGACCCTGTCATCCCGGTCATTCTTCTCACCACATAGGTGGAGAGCGTTCTCACTGACTACTGTATGTTGCAGCTGGAGGATAAGGATTCACACGCAAGGGGACCCGCGGTGTATGTTAATAGAAATAGCTCATTCTAAGGTAAAATAAACATTACACTTCATTATGTAAGGCCTCTATAGACATAGTTTATATTATAAACTATAACTATAATATTGCAAATTACACACAGCACCTTTAAGTCACAGCATGTTGGTTAAAGTGTTGCTGGCTCTGACCGGCTCTGAATGGATCTGATTTTTCATTTTCTGCAGAGAGAGAAAGTCAAAAAGGCCACCCAGGTGACTCCTACTTCCTCTCTCTCTCTAAAATCAATAGGCTATAATTTACCATGGCCGATCGTTACAGAAGAGGTGTGAGAGGGAGATGTTACAAGCAAGTCTGATTGATGCTCTCTTACCTGTCCAGGTTTGCCATTCTCACAAAGGAAAGCTTCATACTCGGTCGCAAACTCGGGGGCATTGTCGTTTATGTCCAGCACTTTGATCGCCACTATGGCTCTGGAAATCTGGCTGTGGTTTCCTAATATGAAAAGAGAAGAGACGAGCTGTTAAACCACTGAAAACACAAGTATGATGTCCAAACATAGAAGTGAGCGGTTGCAAATCCCAGGTAATACAATGACCCAGTTATTTTTGCCTTCTCTCTCTGCCTCACGCCCATTTCTCTCTCTCATCCTCTGGGTTGATGGTGAGACAGATGAGACGCTGCATCCATCTGAGCTTTACACGTTATCAAGTATGCAAAACAGGATTACGGCGAAGAAAAAAAATACATTCATGGTGCTTTTGAAATTCCCCGTACAGGTGCATGTTTAATACATGAAGGTTAAAAAAATTAATATTAATAAAACGGTGGCAGCTGAAGTCTAGAAGACAATAAAGGGCAATTTAATTAGATTAACTCTGCATTGGAATTATTCATTGGCAGTAATTTACAGTCCCTTTTGAGGACCCCTGTAAATGATTGTATTTAATTAGGGTTGCAACCACTTACTTTTAAAGCAATTATCTAGTCGCTTGGCATTAGCACATGACATGGTAACAGTGCTTACAGGTCATTTCAGGGCATACTAGTGTAGTATATATATTTTAACATTTTGCAAGAGTAAAGAGGTGTACATGTTCTTCAGGCTTTCTTTTATTAATATATCATTTTAAATAACTTAAATCATGCTCACGCTGTAATCCATACAGTTGTACTTAAATTTCTATTCAAATTGTGTTTATTTTTATCGAAGGCATCAGCTCTGAATTGTAACCAAAAATCCAGTTTTGGTCAACATGTTGAACTGCTGAGAAACATTACCGTTTTACATGCTTAGTTTAATATAAAATGTTGCGATGTGAGGAGCCCTTAAAAATTCAGTTTACTCTATTCTTTGAGCTCAAAGACATCTTATGCTAATTGTATACAACAACGTCAGGGTTCTTTCTCCTCCGGGGAAACATTTTTGGCTCCAGCATCAGAATAATGTAGCTCTACATGCCAATCAAAATGAATCTCCTGGTTTATGGATAGCTTGTGTAGTATTTATTTCTGGTCCACAGCTTCTGTTTAATAAGTTCTTTATCCAGTCAACAGATGTTCTTTTATCTATTATGTACAGCAAACAGCTCTGCCGCGAGTACAAAATACTCATTAGATGTCCACAAATGGACTGCTAAGCTATTTAACTCAGGAAAATCTCTGTGCGTTCAGTTTTTGCATTAAGTAAAACTTCACCACCTTAAAATCTATTGACGGCTAAATTAAAACCTGGGGTGTAAAATGAGGTTTTCTTTTTGTCACGGTTCATTTGAAGTTTATACCCAAGTACCCTTTGAAATGCTGAATATACATATCAACATTTGCTTCTGCATCGCAAATTCTTTTACATAATTAAAACTGATGCCAAATGTGATTGGTCTAATCGGTCTGATGTGCCTCTGTACATGTTTTTAGAGATATCTTAGTGTTTTATTGTAATACATCTCTTTGAGGTTGTTATCTGAACAAGATAAAGAAAAAAGGAAAAAAGGAAAAATGTTACTTACTGACTTCAGTGGCTGTCACTGTGATATTGTGCCACATTTCCGTCTCTCTATCTAGAGGTTTAGCTAATGTGATCTTCCCATCATCAACATTAATGTTAAACTGCCTCTCCAAATCTGTGTGCCTGTCAATAAAATACCTGCAGAAGGAAAACAGGGAGAAAACAAGAAACAGACCTCAGTACATCATTTTTTTCCATTTTCTACAGGTGAAGGTTACTTACAGTATCTACAGCATAGAATGCATTAGTATAAATACACTGTACTACTGTACATCACATTAAATAAACTGACATTTTTTACTTTACATAACCTGTTTTGTCATGGTTGACAAATTTGACAGAAATATGTAAATTATTTGCATTTATCTCGGTTCAGATGTACCTCTAAATGACTAATCTCTGAATTATCAATGTAATGTCCTGCCTAAAAAAAAACAGATATCAGATCAAAATTGTTGAGAAGGTCCCAATGCATAAACGCATCTCCTGGAGCAAAAAAAATAAAGATTTACAATGAAAAAAGAATGTGTGCCCTGGATTGCGAATGTGAGAAAAATGTTTAGCCATGATAAAGATCCTGAGAATAAAGGTGGAGGTCCAGGAGGAGCTCTGATGCAACGCAGGCATCCAGACAGCATTCCCACCTGGGAACAGTCTCCAGGAGGCTGAGTAGATTTCAGTCAATATCTGACAGCTTCACGTACCACAGAGAGACAGACCCTGAAATGTTCTGCTATGTGTCAATCAAACTGACAAAGTTACAGTGGGGAACACTTTTTTATCAGTGGGGGGTGGGGGTAAAAAATGTAATTTGTTATTCAGTATTCCATAGAATAGCATGTGTGTTGTGTTTAAAGGTGTAAAGAAATTTAAAAGACCAAATATGTTTTGTAAGAAATCTATAGAGGAAAATATAATTAATGATGTGTTGTTACAGTTCATGCATGATGAACAAAATAATTCAAACAAGGCTTCTTTAACCCTCTTTCTTTTTTACAAACCACATTTTTAACCTTAATATAATTACAACAGCAAACACAATCCCAGTGTGTAATTACAAGCCCTTCCATAAAACAATTTAATATTAAGAACACGTTGTTCACTGATTAATTCGGCACAATAAAGATAAAAAACAGCTTGACAACTATTTTCTAAAAATAATAAAGTGATCTCATTTGAAAGAATATGTTTATATTAATGTTTGTATCTAATCGAAAAATACATGTAATTTGATCTTCTAAATAACAACACCACGCATGTTCTCTAAGCCTGTAGTCATTATGTTTGGTAATAGAGTAATTAAGAGAACTTCACGGTAACAGATTTATGCTACTGTACATGATGGTTTCCAGTTGACAGAACTCTTTAAATGTGCCACAGTAATGAAGTCAAATGAAAAACTTTTCTATAGGTAAAGTGCACAATCATATAAATCAAATTCTATCAAGAGCAGTTGCCATGTATTAGCATATGTTAGACATCAGATTTCAAGACAACAGCTGGAGCCAGAGGGAAATCTGTCAGAGAAGGTTAAAAGATCCCCACTGATTACACCCACTTCTTTTGACAGATAGACAATACTCCTAACAGGCCTAATTTGAACTTGGACACAGCTTGGTACCACTTGATGCATGTCAAGTTCACAATAACAAGAGAAATTCTGCAAGATGTTTTAGGGAGACATTTACCTGGAATGTTATATGGTTCAATGCACTACTATAGCTTTGGGGCTGTTGCTAGAAAAAAAACGAAAATGAATGAGGGAGAGGCAGTGAGAGAGATGTGGTGTAAGGAGAGTGGTGGTCTAAGAGGTCAGGCCGATGTTGAACAATGTTTCGGTGAGTTCGGTTGTGATTAAAACTGACATTTCATTTTTACCAGAGCCACAATTACCCCATATATTTTTTTACATGCATCCCCTATTTCACCTTGATTGCCTATGCCATTGATGTGACAATTAGCCGTATTCAAGCAGAAATCTTGTCATTTGTGCCGAGGTACGGTTATCTTATTTCTCTGAAATTCAACTTGGGCCGCTTGGTAGATAGAGTCAGTCATCTTTTATCTGTTTCCTATTTACAAAGTGGCTTTTACCTTTAAATACTTTAACTCTCCTGCTCCTTACGGAAAGACATGCGACTTTCCCACTTTAGGGTTTGAAATTCATTTAAGGATGCTATCGTGTCCAAACAAATCAAACAACAAAAAATCCTTTGATCACATTAGAAAAGATAATTCATCTTTTAATGCTTAAGTGTACGTTGTCATGTTGTACCTAACACAATCTACTGGACGGCCCCAGTATAAAAGTAATTCATCATCCCAATAATACAATGTTTCGTTACGAAGAGGCAAAATGTCAGAACAACAGGTGCACAAATGCAATTGACAGCAAGAAGGAAAATTCATTTCGGCCCAAGAAGGCGAAGACTAAAACAACAAATGAAAATGTGTTCCACCTTGAGACAAGCAAAGGCTCGCAACCCGGACTGCGATCTTGATCTGTGTTCAGTATAAACGAACAGCCGTCTGCTCAGGTATGTTTAAATGACTATAACATGCCAGCAATCAAACCTCTGACTATGATCCATAATCTGTAACAACAACAACAAATAACCAAAAGTTATCAATGCTTATAGGTTTGGTTTCAAGGGAACACATGAATTGATCAAATGCATACTGCTGGAGCTAAAAGCACTAAGTCACTTTGTAAAAAAGTGTCTGCCACATGCATAAGTGTAATGAAATGTAAATGTAATGTCTGCTGCACAGAGTTTACATAGCTTGCTACTTGCAGTATGTGGAACAGCTCTTGTGCACAAGAAAGACACTAAGTCTTGAGGACATGGTCACTGGAGCTTTTTGAATAAATAAATATAACACACACAAGGGAACGCTCACTTAATATAAACTCCATTGCGCCGCTGAAACCCAATCTCCGATTTCTCCCCTTCTCCCAGTTCCCTATGTAATTACACAACCTGTTGAGTGTTGTCCCCGAAACATGGCGAGTCACTAGAGAATTACTGGAATGCTGGTTGGACTGCGAGAAATTGGCTGTATAACCTATACTCAAGGTGCCCTTGTAATTTTTCAAGTAGGGAAGTCACAGAAGTGAAATACATCAGTGAGAGGAATCTTTTTGTGGCATCGACCTCCCTATCTCCCAGTACAACCAATTCTGCGGAGGTGAGAGCTCCATTTAGTTTGAATGCAAATGCACCTCTACAGGCAATTTCATCAGCGGCTTTTAATGGCTGCTGGGATGCATTTGCGAAAGAGCGCTCGCATATTAGATTGATGTGGAAGCTTGAAGTTTGATCTACTCTTGATCTAATGAGGACGTTCTGGGCCTCTTTAGCAAAGCAGAGGCACAACTGTCAAGGTGATAAAAATGATGTCCTTACCTGACTTGGCTGTGCGGAGCATCCTGGTCCCTTGCGGTGACTGATCCTATAACCGTGTTGATCGCGGCGTTTTCGTGCACATCGAAGATATATGCTGGCTTGGTGAAAATCGGGGGTTCATCTGCATCTTCAACGACAACTTTCACTGTGGCCTGGTCCATGTACGGCCCACCCGTAACCGAATCGGCACGTATGTTGGTAGCCACCATGGTTAGGTTGTAGAATCTTTTGGTCTCGAAGTCCAAAGGCTGGAAACAGAGGGGGAAGAAATGGCCATTGTTATTAATGGGCACCGAAACAAGGATAAATGTTTTCTGATTTCAGCACATTCAGTTTGCTGGGTTTGCAGGTCTGGATGTAATTGCACCATCTTCCCCCCACTTTACGACGTACAAGAGCTTAGATTTAAACTGCTGCTGGCCCCATAACACAACAAACAAAAATTATATTTAGTAGCAATAACCACACTTTTACCTGGAGCGTGGGATGTGTTATTAATTTGTGGCTGAGACAGCATGTGTTTGGGATTTAAATGAGCCTGCAAATAAGGTTAATCTAATGGAAACAAGAGGACCGTCTTGCAAAGTGTTAAGAAATCATGGAAAAATATAATTTGTATGTTTGTGTTGTCTGAAAACGAGATTAATCCTTGCCCACAATACCATGACGTTAACATTGTTAATGTATTCTCTGAGGCAATTATCCAATGGGAAGATATTATTGAAGCAGCGGATAAAATACAATTTGGGAATTATTTGTACTCCAGGATAAATATTTGTGATTTCTGTTTATGTAAACGGATGAAATAAGCCCACCTGCGTAACATGCTACGGCGAAGTGATGAAGAGTGCATAGAGCGCTCTACATAGAGAGCTGCTGTTCTGGTCAATTCCTCCCTGACAATTTCCATCCAGTAAAAATGTCCTGGCTTTCCCTCTCTCCATGGCCATGCCAGACTGATACAGTGATATTCCGAATCACTTCTCTTTTTTCCAACTGTTTTACTAGAATAATGGGCTCAAGTCACCGTTTGCACTTTGACAAAACTAAAACAGACCCGACTACTGAAGAGAAACCAAGAAGGAACCGGCTGTGGGAGTCAGGAGAAATGTTATAATGAAAAATTTACAGTATGTGCTTATGTTATCAAAAAAAAAACCCCGTCCCACTGGGGAGGTCACACGGATGCTGAAGCTGGGCCGAGAGCAGTCCCAGCTGGGCCGGGGAGCAGCTGGAGTTCCTCTATCAGCGAGCTTTGAAGTCACAGTGGTTGACAGCAGGGCACCCGTATGAGAACAGCCCATGTACCTCTGTGTGCTGCAGTGCTGGAGGATTTTGGGAGGACTTTCCCCTCCTTAACCACCACAATTATGCCGAAAGAAAGGAAAACACGATGCTCCTTAAAAAAGCATCGAGACCACTAAAACACTTATAATACACTGTATTACAAAATTTACATCGAAAATTTGTACTCTCTGTTCTCTGTTTTCAAAGTTTTATTTCTAAAGTGAAACAATATGAAAAATATTTTTACCAAAATAAACACAAGTAATATTAATAATAACTGTCATGCTTCAATGGACACAGAGATATTTTCAGAACACTTAGTTCTACCTCTTCCATGACCACTTTATTATTTGGCAATTATAATAGTTTTTCGCAAACTCTAGATGAGTTATTACCAAGTTATTTTTGTAATGTAATGACTTCTTTTGTGACACCCTGCTATATAGGCTAATATTCCGCAGAGATTTTTGTTACGGTTGAGTGGCGCGCATTTGCTCTATTCAAGTAAAATAAATTGTCTTTCATTTGCCACATACACAGCACTTAAACAGTGAAAAGCATTTCTTCTGCAACTGTCAACTTCAACTTAAACTGTGCCTTTATTGCGTAGTTGCATAATAAGACAATCAGCTTGTAAAAATGAAGTTAGAATAACAATAAAATGAGAAGATGCACACACATAGTGCATGAGGTAGAACTGATAAGTGCTCATGACAGATACATCGTCAGTGATGAAATGAAGTATGTGTTTTGGAGTAAGCTACTGCAGTCACTTGGCAGTGTCCTTGTTAGCAATCCAGATCGCCTGAGGGAAGTAGCTGAGCATTGAGACTATAGTAGTCTTGCCCTGACCACAGCTGTGTGAAGAGGCTGTTGTTTAGGGGTGACTGGGATGCTTAACATTTTTCCTGGCCTTGGTCTTGCTTTTTCTGATGTACAGTATGTTTTGCAGTTTGGAAAGATCACCTGGTGGTACCCTGAGCTGACCGTATCACTTTCATCAGAATCTGCCTTGACATCCGAGATGGTTGGGGCTTCTTTACTTGCTGGTTTATGTAACATGTTCTCTAAACTATGAACACCCAGGTACTTGACATTTTTTCATTCTGTCCACAGCGTCACGATCAAGAGATGTCTGTGCACCTTCCCAGTTTTCTACTGAAAGCTATCAGCACCTTAGTCTTGCTTACTTTCAGTGCTGGAGAGGAGGGTATCAGGTTCTTCACCTTAATGGGGTACTGCAAGCTTTCTTACTATTAGACCCACCACTGCAGTGTCATCTGCAAACTAAAATGTCTGAGACGAAAATATCACCACTTTGCAAAGGTGCCTTTTCTCACCCTTGCCAACTGGGGTCTCTCTTTCAGGATGTGCAGGTACATGCGATGTTCCCGGCTTTTCACCTGTGGTCTACAAACACCATTCACACCCTCCCGAGCCCATGTGTGATAGTGTTGTGTGCAGAACAAAAGTGATGGCATATGCAGAATTGGATAACTGCATTCCTCAATGCAAGAGTGAGGAACGAAAATTCTTTAAGAAAACTTCATGTCTACAGGTGAGAGACACCAGGTGGCAACCATTACGATCAAGGTGGATTTCATTATTTCCAGCACAGGATAACACAATAACAGATGTTTTAAAACTTTCATATATAAGAGACTGGCCAAGGAAAGGACTGAAAATGATAGCGAACACCTATCCGCACATGCCGTGCGGATTTGCCCAGGGATTCCATCTGGTCCTGCAGCATTTCTGGTGTTCATTCTTTTGAGAGACCTGTTCAGCAAGCCCGAGTGTGCTTTCCACCTCAATGGACTGGAGTTTCACAACCGTGATAAATAAATACATGCTCAGAAGAACATCACAGACATTAGTGTAGGATCTACAACGTGAAGTAAGAAAGCTGGTTCTAAATACTTTTGCACACTGCTCAGTAGAGCTTTACAACCAGACGTTTCCAATTGATGTAAAATCCTGAACAAGCTGCAGTCTGGCTCCTTGCTTGCTTAGGAAAAGGTCAATGTTGTACAAGAACATTGAATTTTAGTGACAGCTTTTAGAGTTTTATTGCTCAAATGTAAAAAATGGATAGAGAGAGAGAGAGAGAGAGAGAGAGAGAGAGAGAGAGAGAGAGAGAGAGAGAGAGAGAGAGAGAGAGAGAGAGAGAGAAGAGAGAGAGAGAGAGAGAGAGAGAGAGAGAGAGAGAGAGAGAGAGAGAGAGGGGGGAAGACAGAAAGAAATAAGGAAAGGTGCTAAAAATTTAGCATCTCTCAACAACGTACTAGAAATGATAGCATTTTGTTGTAGTTCACTTCAGGACGCCATGAAAGTGCAGCTTTGCATTTTGGCACAACTGAAACAAGCCTCTCTCATTACAGACACAGCAAATCTGTTCTATCTAAAAATATCATGCCAACACCTCCTTCTTTTGATAATCATGCATGCCATTTAACTCTCTGCTCTGCAACTGCCATATTTGCATCCCTACGGGTCTCTGTTTCAGCACTGTTTGACAATGGCTGTCCCCTGACCTCCATCATTTCCAAAAGAATGCAATTTGTGCTTTCATGTGTCTATTGCATGCATACAGATCAGTCTGACTGTAATTTGTTTACCCTGGATCTTTTTACTCTGGATCTCATGGACATCTGTTTCGAAATCTCTAACTCACCCCCAGCATGGTTTGAGAGTGTTTGTATACAGGACACATTTACAACCATCAAAGATCAGCAGTGGGGGGCATATAGTACAGCATCCCTCTCCAACACCTCCATAACCGCCTAAAGGGGGCAGGGGAGAGATGAAAGCGTGGATCCCTTTACAACAAAGCGGTATCTGGACTGCCTGAGCCTGTGGCATCTCAATCAGATCAATATGTTTAACCTTGCTACAAAGGCTCTTTGGTCATGCCATTCAATATTTAGAAGCAGTTAAACTAAATTTTAATTGTTGGAGAAGGCTGCGACGGGCAACCCGGTACAGATGATGATCGGCGCATGCTGGCTCGGCCCCAGCGCCTGGGGAAAATGAGTGTTCGAGCACAGTGGCAGGTGCAAAAAATGGAGGAAAAATAAGGGTTGTGTGCGTTACAAGCTTGTTCTGCTCTCCTGAACTCCAACGCTGTCTGGAGGTATAGAGGTTAGCGGGGAGCGGGCTGTTGATTGCCTGTTTTCCTCATGCAATGCCATCCATCATGCTATTAGCATTGTAGACAACAGATTCCAGGCCAAGTGCTATGGGAAGAGAAGACGGAGAATAACAGGCACACAATTACACATTCTGCTTATTTATTTATTTCTAGCTATGCCTCTGGATCTTTTTTCTGCCTTTCTTGTTCGGATTCTTTGTCTGCCTGCTGTTTGAGACCATATTCATTTGACAATGCACACACAGAATTAGGAAACTGATGAGGGAGAACCGGAATCGCTGACTATGTTCATATTTTAATATCACGAATGAGCTAGAGTAGTTAAAGAGTGAATATTACAATGTCCTTAAATTTTATTTCATGCAGTGTGTAATGTTGCTGTGTGTGAATTTAAGCAGTCTGCCAAGTTGAACCAGAAGCCAGAAGTGAACGAATAACAAAGTTATTAGCTTATAAAAAAGGTAACCGACTCTGAATCACGCGAACGAGTCGTCTGTCGTTCTAATTTCAGTTCCGGGTCGGATTTGCGTCACTCTGTATAATGCCCGCCTATGTTCCATTTGGGACACTGCACGCGGTAGACCAATCACAGCAGACTAGACCATCTGACCAATCAGATCAGAGTAGGCTGACAGAAAGGAGGGGATTAGACAGATGAATCGTCGAAAGATTCATTTGAGAGTCAGTCAAGAAGTAAGGTAAGAATAACTGCCTATTATTATAAAATAAAAGTGTTTATACACCATGTGTGTACGTAAACTTGTTGTTGGACACTCCATAAACCAAAGTAGGATCTTAAAAATCACAAAATATTTACTCTTTCATAATGTATAAAGTATGTAAATTGTGCAATTTATATACTGTACGAACGGTGCCTTAAATTTATGTTGATCATATGCACAAACAGTCAACATTTTGCAATATTTTGATATGTTCCGTATTCAAAGGTCTTGTAAAATGTTACATGTTTTCTGATGCTGTTTGTGTGGCATTGTTGCTGCACAGCTGCAGTGTAGATGTTCCTGTAAGATAAAAGAGCTTCATTGTCCCCTCATCCGCTCTGAAGGGTTCTTCATTTGCATACAATGGCCATTCCATATGCAAATATACGCCGCTACACAAGGACTGAGATTGGAACGAAGGCAAGTCAAGGGGTTTTTAAGTACAGTTCTCCAATCTCAGAACACCTAGACTGCAGTTTTTTTCGGGTTTCAGTGTAGTTTTTAAGCCAAGTAGGGCTTCATTTGTACAAGAACAAGATCCTGACACATAATTTATATAAATTCCTTCAAAAAAGAACTTGCAATCAACAACGATGCTTGCATTGTGTGGATTTTAACAATAGCGTTGTAGTTGTGATGATGCACGCCGGTTCCTGCCCAATTTTCATAGGCAATTCCTGCCCACCCCAATTCTTAAGAAAAATCCTGCAACTATGTCAAAGAGTTAGAAGTTATACCTCTGAAATTCCCAGTGGCTATAAAAAGCACTCCAGCTTCTGTAGAGGAAGACAACAAGCAATACAAAACGAGAGCTCCTGCCTTTGCAATATTAACAGTCATTTGTCATCGGTAATGAGCCACTTTTCATATTTTCCACAATACGCAGCACAGCGTGACAATCCTATAACTGACAGTTTACAACTGTTCGACAGTCCCTATGGCACATTAAACCTATTTTTTCGGTCTTACCTTCTTGAGTCTGAGGATTCCCTCCTGAGTCTGAGCATCAGTGACAATCTCAAACACGTCCCGCTCGTCTCCACCTATGATGCTGTAAGTTGATTTTGCATTTTCCCCGATGTCTCTGTCGTTCGCCTTTACTCTTCCTCCAGGCTTCCCGATGCCGAGATCCTCAGGAATATTGAACTCATAAGAGCCTTTAGAGACCAACAGGTACAGGAAAGTATAAGATCTGGTCTATAAGGTGAGACACAACACAACACACTGAAGATATATTGTTTGCAAGTGGGTGTGGCTTTTACCTTTTGTGAACTTTGGTGGGTTATCGTTGATATCAGTAAGAGTGATGGTCACAGTAGTGGTTCCTGACAACCCACCCATGTGGCCTCCCATGTCTTTTGCCTGAATGACAATAAGATACTCTTCCCTCATCTCACGATCCATCCCTGCCAGAGCCACCCTAACAATTGCTATAATAGAATATCACAAAATATAGTTAATTTGACTTAATTTACATAGATTTGTTTTTGTCATTACTAAATCAAAAGATAAATAATAAAATGAATGAAAATACAATTAAAAACACCTTTTTACATTTTGTATACAATTACACACGATCAAACATTCTAAGAAGGCCCTAAAGATTGAATCACATGCTATTTGTCTATTTATCCACATTCTTGATCTATTAAAAAAAACACATAGGGTAACCTTTCACACTCAAACCTTTAAATCGTTATCTGTCTCTGATTTATGATATTAATGTTGAAATGTGATGCTGAAATCAATGACTGCATGCGATCTGTTTGCTGTTGGTGCAGCACCTCTCCTGTCCTTGACACCTTGGCCAGTTTAGTGTGTGCCACGCATTGCCTGTACCGCTTTTATTTGGCATTGCAAATGAGCTTGTTTGTTTGCTGCGAACTTGTGGAAGCACCTGGAGTCATTTGTATGCTGAGTGAATGTGAATTATGCTGTCTGTCTCTTATAATCATTAATATTACACGTATGCACATTCATCGACTCAAGAAATAAAAAACAGCAAAACACCCACAAGTAAAATACCCCTCCATTTTAAATAAAGCCGAGTGTGTATATATATTTTGTTTACTAAATGTGTTCCAAAAGCCTCTGGACATATTTTTACATTTATTGTAGATGTTTCGCCGTTCATCCGGATCGCTTCATTGACAGATGCAGAATGAGATTTCCCACCATTTAAAGCTGTTCTTTTATCTTTATCCCAAGGGGTTCGGCCCAACACAGCGACTTTTTTACCATTAGGAAAGCGATTCCCACAACAATTTGCAAGTCTTATGATGCTTCGATGTGTGATAAGCTTAAATCCTGGGAAACAACCACCATTCTGTTGAAGTGACAAAACATCCTCAAAAAATAGAAACAAGATATTTTACAATGACCAGGATGACTCAAGGGTATTCTATCGAAAGAAATTGTGTTCAAGACGCAGATTCCATTAGGCCTGAATAATTTACAGCGTGCATGCATTGTTTGCTAAACTTTTCATGCTGCTCTTACTATATGTCTTTGTTTTTTGTTCTGTCATGAAGATCACAGTCTTCAATTTAGTAAAAGGCCACGATAAGTTTAACTATGGAGAAGTTAAGATGCTCTGACTGAAATGCGTGTGTCATTGCTTTTGAGGTCTCTACGCACACTGTCAATACTCTGTCATCCTTCTTCCTTCATTCAATTCTCATCCTAATTCATCATTAACTATTCAAATGAATTCCTGCCGATCAGAGAAGCAGGGCGAGACAAACATTCATTTCCATAGGTATTTGGAGGTTTACTTTCCATTCATTTATTTATTTTTTACGTTGCCAGCCATTAACCAAATAATGAGTATAATGTTTACTTGTTTATCAAACGTGTCTCATTTCCTGTGAGGTGTTGAAAGTGTCAAATGCTTTCTTCCCTTTACCTCTTATTTTTCATTAACATTCATTAAAACATCTGGCTCACTTGAATAAGCCATCTGCATGTGTTCAGTAATCACGCAAACCGTGCACACAGCACCTCAATTTGGGCTTTCGTACCTTCTCTCGACCATTTGCATTCTCAGACAAAGCTGACAGCAGCGGTGATTGAAACGCGCAGGGT
Organism: Triplophysa rosa; assembly: GCF_024868665.1. NCBI lineage: Eukaryota > Metazoa > Chordata > Actinopteri > Cypriniformes > Nemacheilidae > Triplophysa > Triplophysa rosa. The sequence continues at coordinate 25,166,234 of NC_079890.1, forward strand.
TATGAAACCGACAACGTGTTCTCGTAAAAAAAAGTATTCACTTTTAAAGTCTGCTTACTTAATATGCACATACAATTTGGACAGATACAGGACTTGTTTATTGTCTGTTGTTTTACCAAATTACGAGCTGTTCATTTCCATCTCATTGCTTATTAATGTGATTTCACCATTATTTAATCATGTTGCTTACAGACGCACTGTTAACAAGTCATCTGAAAATGCAATTAGGGAAAAAACAAAGTCAAGGTTGAAAAAGAAGCGGAATGCAGATGGAATTCAAAGATAGGCCTGTCATTTAAATCAAAAAGGCCTAAATTACTTTGTGCGCCATTACGGAACAAAACCGGCATCTGCATGCATATGCGTCCTTCAGGTAAAATGATCTTGTTCATTTAGTCTTTCTCTAATATTTATTTCCAACCTCCAATAACGATGATGATGATGATGATGATAAACGAGTGAACGACTAAAACTCTTTTTGGCACATGCGGGGGCATTAATCTCACCCCTTTTTTTAAGCCTTGAGGTAGTATAACAATAAGAATTTGAAATAATTGTAATGACTCATGACCATCTGGACATTGCGAGGTGACTTATTTTTATGGCAACATAGCTAAAGTCTGTAAACACTTACCAGTGGTTTGGTCGATGGAAAAATAAGGTTGGCCCTCCAGAATACTGTAGACCAGTTTGGCACTGTTTCCATAGACTGGATCATCTGCATCGGTTGCTGTTACTCTTGTAACTGATGTACCTATGGAGCAGAGAGAAAGAGAAGAAAAAATCTTCAATAAACAATTTACTGCGAATAAACACATAAATCGTGTCCATTTTACGCACTTGTTTTCTTTGAGAGAAAATATTTCTTCTTTGTAGCCCTGTCTCAATAATACCCCTGGCCACGGTGTGAGAGCTTTTCCAGAATAAACTCATAAAAGTCGGTTTCGTTGCTCAGCTGTGCACAAGCGCTCACCCATGCTGTGAGACTTCCACACTGGAAAAAAACATCACCGCTCCAGGACTTAACAAGATCAAAACAAAGAAAGTCAGACAAACAATCCCTCTTCATTAACCCATGGCTTGGATGAATTCAGAAGAAAGGAAGAAAATGAGAGACAGAAACACACAAATGAAAGTGAGACGGCAAATAAGAGAAACTGAGGGGCTTATGCTAAACAGTTCGCTGACAGTGCAGATGGTTTGGTAATTGTTTGTAAAGCATGTTCCACAGCACTCTGACAGCTTGGTAAAAGTCCGACCAGTAAGCGTGCCTGAGCTGCAGCTACAGGTATCTGGAGCTGTCAGAAACGGAGTGAAAAACATGTGCGATGAAGACTGGAAAGTGCACAGCTTGATTTAGGTCCAAGTGGAGGAACATCCCTACCTTCTCCTGAAGGAACAAAGGAAAAGCTCTCAGTTCTGAACTCCAGTGAGGAGAATGTAGTGGGTTTCTTCAAGTGTGAATAAGACCTACCTCCACCAAAGGCTTTTACAAAGAATATTGACTGTATATTTGATTTTTTTCTCACATACACAGACAAACAGTATTGAGAAATGCACATGTTTCATATACAGTATATTTATAAAGATGCAGAAAATTGAGAATATTCCAAATGTTCATTTAATCAGCATTTATAGATGTACTGTGGCCATTCCAGTCCAGAGTTTCAACAAAATCAAACCTCAGGAGTGACATAAAGTCATTCAACAACAATATGAAAGACTGACAGCATGACAAGACACAAGAAAACTGGGATAAAAATCAAGGTTATCACACAAAAAATATTTTTGAACTTTTCATAAATACATGTACAAATATTACTGTTGTATTGCTTAAAAGTGAATATGAAATTGTTTTCTTTGCAGGATTTCAGGTCTGAATACAATAAAATACAATACATACCTATACATATATCTATTTTCATTTTTTATTTTAATTAGTTCTGTGTCTATGTACATTGGTTGCACATATTGAAGTTATGTTTTCTCAGCATAATTTATCTATGTTCAAGTTGCCCAAGTTTTTATGTTTGTTAAACAAACATGATTTTTATATAGAAAAGGTTCATATTTTGAGTTAAAGCTCAACTTTTTTAGTTAATGTGACATAAAATTTTCATTTATCTTTGTTTTTGAAGAAAACTTTGTTTTTGTTTTGAAAAAAATGTAACCGCCCACTACCTAAGCATAGGGACCACTCTTCTGAATGATGCTAACCACAAAACTCAAAAATGTAACAAACTCTTCTAAATCTCAAAGATAATGAACATTAAACACTAACAAGTATTTCTCTTTACTAAAAACACAAAAAACCCAAGAAAAGTTCTCTCCAAATGCAGTCTTATGCAAAGCATGCTGGGAACTGGAAATCCTCTGCCCAATTGTATGTGAACATAACACAAATCATCCATGAAGTCCCAACTTGAATGGATTAAGTTACATGACTGAACATGAAAAAAATTATTTTGTGACAAAATCTTTGGGTTGTTTACAGATAACGTTTGCTCTCCTGTGCATGATGCGATATTGTAGTATTTCTGTATGATTAATGACGGTTGGTTCACGTCCTTGAGTGCCCAAGCATGTGGATGATATATGATCATGGAAACATGAGCGATTCACTCTGTAGGATATCTGTTACTTGACATATATTACTTCCTTTCACTCAATTGGATTTCTGTTATTTGACATACTGCGTTGTGTTATCAAATGTTTCAATTACATTGCATTATGAGCGTATATCAGTGTCTGTGTGGGTTCCCAGAATGCCTGAGCTATAGTCAATGACAAAATAATCTCCATTCTTACAGTATACTATCACTTCTTCTGCATTGCCCTGGGGAGGTACTACTTCGAGTTAGACAGCTGATTCATGCGTAGATAAAAGCAATCTCTTTATCTTTGTCCAAGACTGGTATATTTTTCTATATTTACTAAACGTTTTCTCTCAAAAGCTGCCTTAGAGGCACAGAGATTAATAAAAGCATTACTGTTAACTTGTGGAGTGCTGAAAGGCGCTTGATAAAGTGGTTGTCTCTATCCGTCGCTGCTGTGTACTGGACAGCTGTTAAAAAAACATAAAGTTGAAACATCAAGCACACCATCCAAAAGGGCACATGCAGTCTTTAATCTGTTTTACCACTGCGGTGCTACATAAAAGAGGAGGAAGGAAACATCCAGTGATAAAATATACAAGCGAGTAACACAATCTGTTACGCTCTGAGAGGGAGGTCATTTGAAAACAACGTAATGAAATTTTGTAATGAATGCCTTTGCAGTGAAAATAAAGGAATGTGCACCGCATTAATAAGTTTAATGACTGCCTGTTCACAGGACAGGGGCCACTGTGTTAACACAGGGCAACTATGGGCCAATGTGCTAATTGACAGAGGGAATTTTATTTCCCCACCTCCAGCGGCAAGAAATCTACACATACAGCATTTTTTTGCAGAACACAGTTATGCAGCATATCGAATAAGAACTAATAAACGAAGACAACCGTTCTTAAAAACAGTGGAGTCAGTGAACCATGAAATAACCCCAACCCCCCTTGTGCAGAAGTGAAATTTGCCTCCCCTCCACTAATAGAGAGAATGAGGGATTTGAAGAGCTGTCTATTGTCAGAGCTCCAAATCAGTACAGAGTGGCCTGTACTTGTAACGTATTACGCGACAAAGTCCAAGACTCCGGATGAGCACCGGATGGCTACACCCTTGGGTGGCAGACACTTTCAGAAATTTAATTCTGAAAATATTGTTTCTCGCTACATCCAACAGCTGTAAAACTGTCACGCTGACAGTGCCATCAAAGATTATAGTGAAGACGAGAGAGATTTCTTTGAAAGAAACGCGAATCTTTTATAAGGGTCCCTGACAAACTTCAAAAAGAATTATGATCACATTGACCCAGTTGTTTGGGGGATGGAAGCGTAGCTTGCTTTATACAAGTCTGCCACCCATTAATCTAAATATTGTGACATTTCTTCCATCACATTTGGGAAATCAAGGGTGCTTCATTGCCTTTTCAGCCATGAGAGTTGTTTGGGTGATCTCGAAGAGAACAGCCATAAAAATCGTATTTGTGTCTGGAGAAATGTCAACTCCATGCTTGAAACGCTGCAGTGGGGCATTGGGCCTACTGAAAAAAATAAAGGGAAAGTGTGCTTTGTACTTATTGCATACATGGATACAGTGAAAGGAAATCAATACCAAACCTCCTTATGAATTCAGGTTGGGGTGGGTATTGGATAAACAATGAATGCTGTATCGTCAGTTGTATAATGACAGAGATTTAGGACACCAGGTTCTCCTGAAACACAAGCTTGTATTGTTTGAATTAAAGGTCTCCATACATCACGAGCTCAGAGGCAAGATTTTCTCCTCTATGTGTCAAGGGTTTAATGCATATTCATGGAACAACTGAGTAATATGGAGAAAGCTTCACCCTGAGCAGGCCACCACATGTCCCCGGGGCCGGCCCGCTTTCAAGCTGTTTACATCTCAGTGCATTTGCTCCTATAGCCCTGAGCCATGCTGTGCTTCTCCACGGTTCTGCCTGTGGTTGCATCATTATCTGCCGGCATATTCACGCTAGCTTTAGTGCTGTCAGACTTGCGGTTCCTGAATGGTGTGAATAGTTTCAAGGTAGGATAATAATGTACTTGTGAAGTCATCTGTTGAAGGTCTCTGAATGTTGTGAAGTTTAAATGGCATGTCTCAAAGAACACATACTGTATCACAATCTTGACTTTAGCTCATACTGAATATTCTGAAAATTAAATACATGGTGTTTTGCAGACAAATGAAGATGTCAAGTACTGTATAGCTGTGATGTTAATACTAATTAATATATGCAAATTGAAAAGCATTTGTCAGAAATGTTGTTATGTATGTATGAGAAAAGCAGAATACAGAATGAATTGTAATCCCTATTAGGGAACTGAGATGTAACACACTCTGACTCATATGTATGCAGTATATCAATTGTGGCCCTAGAGAAAATAAAATAAACTTGCATTGATGTCCAAATTACTTAACTCAAAGCGTAAAAACTGGCATATTTGATGTAAATTTGCATTAAATTGCATTATAAAAAGTTTTATCCAACACAGATATGCATAAAATGAAACAGTGCTCAAAAACATTTCTTATTCTTAAAAACACAAGCTAATTTTATAGACAAAATATCCAGATGCCTCGGGGCAAGCACGTTTGGCAGTAATAAGAAACATAAAAGTCCATAAAAATGTAACTCCAAAAGCACCTAAATCAAAGTCAGTCATTCTGGTAAGATGGTAGAAAACTGTTGAAAAGACCAGTGAAGTGAAAAGCAAAAATGGGTAGATTCACAGAGTGGCTTAGAGACAGAATCTGATAAAGCTGGTAAAATCCCAGGTAGAGCTTTTGAGGTTTCTTGTCTTTGAGGGTATTTACACATCGTCACTTCATTCGTTTTACTGATCAAATCTTACAAAGAAAGTGTAAATGTCCTCCAAGACGCATTCAAGATGGACAACAATAGGATTGTTTATATTTAATGTCGAACTCTTCCCATGCCCACTAGAAGTCTTGACAATTTCTGTAATTTCAAAGCTTTGTAGAGCAAAGAGAGTTGGTATAAAGATTGGTTTTATGGTATAATTTTCCAGTTCTGGGTGGGCAGCTGTGCAAGGCTGGTGATGTGGCTAGACAAATGGGTATCCCATCATGGTACCACTTAGCTTCCCGCTGGAAGCTATTTACTGATGTCATTTGCCGAACCAGTGGCAGCTGGGATACACTATTGTATCTTTAGGAACAGAAAGATGGTTTCAGAATTGCACCATGCAGTCTCTATAACATTGCATAGTGTAATCTCATTTATACAGTGAGGTCCAAAAGTTTGAGCTTGAGAAAATTTGCTGAAAAGAATTGAACTGAGAAATAACATGAAATACAGAAAGTTTTAGTATTTGGTTGTTACCCCTTTGCTGAAGCCTGCACTCACGCTGGGATGAACTCCACAAGGTTGTACCAACCCAAATGTTCCATGTTATCCCAGCATGAGTGAGAATGCTTCAAAGAGCCTCTTATGTACTTCAATGGAGGCAGGAAATCTGACCTTTTGTACAAAGGGGTATATAAAAAAAATGCATAAAGATACAGTACGTATTATATGTAATATGCGTATGTTCATCATAACACTGCTTTCATTTTTCTATGTTCAGATGAAATTTTGAGATCTCAGACTTACGACCGTTTATCAGAACTTTACTTTAAAGGAATAGTTCACCCAAAAATGAAAATTCTGTTACTCACCCTCAGATTTTCCAAACCTGTATAAATGTCTTTGTTCTGCTGAACACAAAGGAAGATATTTGGAAGAATGTCAGTAACCAAACAGATGAATGGGAGGATGTGATCTGTTTGGTTACTGACATTCTTCCAAACATTATCCTTTGAGTTCAACCAAACAAAACTGTATACAGGTTTCGAACAACTTGAGGGGAGTAATTCATTACAGAATTTACATTTTTGGGTGAACTATCCCTTTAAATCTGATAATGTATAAAATCTGATTAAAATCTCATTTGTATTGCCAAAATACTTTTGCAAAATTGCATAACTAATGGTAGTTTTTCCAAACAGAAAATAAAAGAGCCAAAGTGTCAGATCGCTCTGCAATGGAATGTGAGTGTAAAAATAAAAGGCGGGCAGTGCCAGCCCCAGATCCTCATGATTGAAATGCAATGGCCTGAGATGTATCACCAGCTTTGAAGGCTCTCATCAAAGACCCATCATTCTCTCAAAATTGCGGCCTAAACCAACCGGCAGGGATAATAGTCTGAGTTTAAAACTGTGAATCACGGGACAACAGGCAAGTCAACACGTCCATTAGAGCACACCGAAACATACTGGATTGCGGCCAATTTGAGCTCATAACAGCAAAGCTTGTGTCTTTGCCGATACAGGTGGACATTTACGGCAAATGCTATCAGCAGGATATCAAGGTGTGTGCTTCCCGCTTGTCATATGGAAGGGTGTAATTTTAGACCACCACTCATTCCGACATGATTTACAGCTGGAGGTATAATTGAAAAGGGTGTTTCCTTCTTGTTGTTTATCAAGGGACATGAATGTTGCTGAGAGGCTTAGAGAGGGAGACTATAAATAATAAAGTAGTCCCATCTTGCACTCCGCTCACCTAATATGTCCTCATAACTGCTGTTCGTTCACATTCATGCTCTGTTTCAAAACACTGGCTTTTGTAAAGGGACTTTGGAAGTATCCCATTAAACCAAAACACTTATATGAACCAAAAGAGCATGAGAGTTATAGACGGTTTCATAGGACGCATGCGCCAGTTAAAGTGATAGTTCACCCAAAAATAAATGTTCTGTCATCACTTACTCAAACCTGTATGACTTTCTTTCTTCCGCAGAACACACAAGAAGATATTTTGAACAATGTTGTTATCTCGCCCCCATTCACTTGCATTGGTTTTGTGTCTATACAATAAAAGTAAATGGGGGCCCAGTGCTGTTTGGTTAACAACTCTCTTCAAAATATCTTCTTTTGTGTTCTGTGGAAGAAGAAAACATTTGAAATTACAAAAGGGTGAGTAAATGATGACAGAATTTTCATTTTTGGGTGAACAATCACTTTGAAGAGTTCATAACATGAGATCTTGAAAATTACATTTCATGCAGTGTGTAATGTTGCCGTGTTTGAAAGTAAGCAGTCTGCCAAGTTGTAAATCCGAAGGTGAATGAATAACAAAATTTATGGAAAAAAGGGAGTCGACTCTGAATCACGCAAACGAGTCGTCCCTAGTCCGATTCACGAACCGCCGCGGATTTACGTCGCTACATATAGTCCCCGCCTAAGTTTTGAAAGGACTGCCCGTGAAAACTTCACTCTTCTCCCCCAAACACTGTAGCTCGTGAGCCTCACTCGCGGTAAACCAATCACAGCAGACTAGACCATCTGACCAATCACATCAGACTAAGCTAGCTGAAAGGAGGGGATTAGACAGATGAATCGCGGAACGCATCATTTGAGAGTCAGTCAAGAAGTAAGGTAAGAATAACTGCCTATTATTACAAAATAATAGTGTTTTACACCTTCTACGCATATAAACTTGTTGTTGGACACTCTATACACCAAAGTAGGACCTTAAAAATCCCTAGTTATGTACTCTTTAACTTTGGGTCTGTGTTTGGTTATAATATAACTTTTTATTTTATATTTATTTAATGTTCATATTCATTTATATGAATATTTTATGGTATATAAATTGTATTAAATTAAATTAAAACTACACAACAGTTATTGATTCTTTGCAGAGGTCAACCGGTTTGGGTTGGTTAAGTTTGGGCCACATAATGTTTATGATGTTGCCACTAAAACTGTCTATAGTACACGGTTGTCAATCTTTTAAGTCTGCTCCCACGAGCCCGGGATAAAAAAGAGGCCTCAGGCAGATTTAGTGTAAGTGACCATCACTTTAGTGCCACAATTAATGTTTTTTGATGAGACAGCAAGACAAACAACACTTAACATGCTAGCAGCCTGGGGCGAGTTAATGTGCAGTGGGGTGGCAAGGGCTGTAAAGTACGTCCTTATGAAAGGCATCTGAGGGAGGAAAAAACTTATGTAACATGGATGTTTGAGTGCAGTCCTTGACAAGCTGTTTACAAGAACCATAGAAACAAAGCAATTAAGAGTGTCCATTGATGGCTTTGACATACACCGCCATTTTGAAGTGGCATGTCATTGATTCATTTTAATTAGTTCTTAGAAAATATCTGCAGGATTTGTGGAGGGTGCTGTCAAGTAATTTCCAGGCAAATTGCTACACTTCACATATTTAATTGTTCCCTAGACAGTCAGAATTACATGAAACAAGACGGGGTAAGATGGAAGTCGCACTAAGAAGGCCAATAAGTCAATGGGGCATTGTGAAGATGGATCCCTTTCATCACAATTTTAAAAACTCAGTTTCTGTTTTTAAATAAAAGTTTATCTGGCTAGACTGCAAATAGAGCCAATGAGACAAGAGTTCCATCAAACCAGTGACACGTGCTGTCAAACCATAAACATGTCGCTAAAGAAGACTGCAGATCTGCCTGGCTCCATGACACAGAGATCTGCTCTCTTCTATTTTATTCCGACTTAGAAAAGACAGAGATGACAGAAAGGCGCAAACAAAGCTATTCACAATCTGAAAAGTACTTTTGGGGGAAAATCACTTCTCAACATTTTTGTGTGTGACACATTGGAGTCATGTCATCAATGTGGTCAAAAGGAATAGTTCTGTCCCTCCGGTTGGCTTGAAGTGGTGGGTATGTTCCAGCTCAATTTTTGGCTGTGTCTAGAGTGAGATACTAAGTATTGAAGCACTCAGGAGAATAAATGACACACTGAAGTGATTGTGATCATCACAGAGAATGCCGGCCAAGTCTGCTCCCCCTCACCGGAAAGAGTGAAAAGAAGGGGTGATAAAAGGCAGGTGTGTGCGTGGTGTGAAGGTAAGTCAATGATGTAACACTATCATGCGTGACTTCCTGTAAGCATGATGGGACCATCAAAGTTGACATATAACTATCACCGTGCGCAAAAAACAGTCGTACGATGATGAAAAGCATCATGGTCAAAGGAGTTGGGTGGATGTGGGAGTGGACGGAGCATTGTAGAGGCCACTGATCTCCTTTCCACTGTCACCTCCGACATGACAACTGCACGATATGGACACGGTGATGGATTGAGTTCCACCCCACACTGGTAGTATCAAACAAAAGGGAATCACATGAGCAAACCCTCTGGCCTCCGACAAAATGGTCTGGGTGAGAAGGGTTAGCACGTTTGCAGTGAGATTCTGAATGGTAAGACCAAACGCAGGGAACGTGACTGGTGAGTAAATGTTTCAGTGAGCCATAGGAAGCGCTCGTGGAGCCTTCTGACAAGCAATCCATCAAAAGGAACACACATACTACTAAATACACGCTCATTCGCACCTGCACACATAACCTAGAGGGACTTTTTAAATAAATGATGAATAAAAGGGGGGGATAGAAAGGAAATAAATGAGTTTTCTTAAGTATTTGATCAAATGTGGAATTTAAAAAGGAGATCTCTAACTCGTTGTAGATAAGTTCTCATAATTTAACACACCCCTCGCAGAAGATGTAAGATGTTTAGCTTATTAGCGCAGCTTTTGACACAGTGGATCATTTACTTTTACTCAATCGTTTGGAAACTGTTTTGGGTGTTACTGACACTGCATTAAACTGGTTCAAGTCTTTCCTCTCAGATCGTAGGCAGTTTGTGGCCTTGGGTGGATGCAGATCCAAAGTTGGAGCAGTGCAATTTGGAGTTCCCCAGGGATCTGTTTTGAGTCCCTTGCTTTTTAGTATGTACATTTTTCCCCTGGGTCAACTTCTAAGATCCTTGGGTCTTAAGTTCCATTTTTATGCAGACGACACCCAAATCTATATTCATTCAAATCCGGGCGATAATACGACTGTTGCCTTTCTGGAACATTGCATCTCTGCGATAAAAACATGGACGTCTCAAAATTGTCTTTGTCTTAACAGCGACAAGACTGAGGTTATGCTCATCAGTTCACCACAACAAATTCGCAAAGCGGATGCTGTAACCTTAATGGTGGATAGCTCTGCTTTGGAGTTTCAAAATAAATTAAAAAATTTGGGGGTGATATTTGATGCAAATTTAACATTTGATCCTCATGTCCAGAATATGGTCAAAATTTCATTTTTTTCATTTTAGAAACATTGCACAATTGCGCCCCATGTTATCTTTCTCGGTGGCTGAAAAATTATTTAATTCATTTGTCTTCTCTTGCATCGACTATTGTAATGCTCTGCTTGCTGGGGTTTCTAAATCTACCCTAAACAAATTGCAGTATGTCCAAAACTCAGCGGCCAGAATCCAGACAAGGTCCAGGACAAGTGAGCACATCACTCCCATCTTGGAGTCATTGCACTGGCTCCCGGTTAGGTTTCGCATCGATTTTAAAATTCTTATGCTCACCTACAAGGCCTTGCATGCCTTAGCACCACAATATCTGTCTGAACTTTTAACTGCATACACCCCAAGACGCAATCTTCGCTCTTCTGATTCAGGCTTTTTAATTGTCCCTTCAACGCATTTACGTTCTATGGGTGACCAGGCTTTTTCTTCTCTTGCTCCCAAACTCTGGAATGCTCTTCCCACTGAGATCAGACATGCTGACTCTTTTACCATTTTTAAATGTTCACTTAAAACTTATTTTTTTAGGCAAGCATTCAAGTGATTATTATTAATATTGTTATTATTATAATTTGTTATAAAAAAATTATAACTCTAATGAATGCTTTTTTTAACTTTCCTTTTTTGTATTTTATCTATATGTTTCTGTGAAGCGCTTTGAGATGTTACTTTAAAAGGCGCTATATGAAATAAAGTTTATTATTATTATTATTAAAAATAAAAGGAATAGGAAATGACAGTATTTTATTAGTATGTTCGTTTTATAGTATTAATGTTGTATTGCCCTGTTGTTGCTCCAGTACACAGCAGACTATGCATCCATCTGTCCATCCATCTATATAATCCATCCTTCCATCCCCCAACATACCTACCAACCAACCTGCCTATCCATCCAATCCTGTCCGTCCGTCCATCCATCCATCCATCCATCCATCCATCCATCCATCCATACATCCATCCCCCTACCTACCTACCTACCAACCAACCTGCCTATACATCCATTCATCCTTTTTCTACACATCCTCATTTAAAATGTGTGATTATAAATACTTTTTTAAAGTTAAAACTTTTTTGAAATATTTAAGCTTTGCTACTTGGAGCAATGTGATGATAGCTTTCCTCATGCATGCAGGGAATGCTCATGGAGCACAGATCTATTTTAATAGGCCAGTCCCCTGTGGAAACCACAAAGGCTCCATGCGGGTAGAGATTTACCAATTGATCTCTACAACTTATCTGTTTCTTTTTCAAATGACCTTGCAGTAAAGACTTTTATGCCCGGCCTTTCATTCCCAGCCACGATTGGGTGCTCCACTATGCTCAGACATACACCAAAATGATGAATGTGTTTCCTTCACATTTTTGTCCCCCCAACGAAGCCAGGCACTGTAAATCATGTGGGGTGCGACCACCACGAGAAGACCTTTTACAGAGACCTTTCCTCACAAGAGAACAAACACCTTTTCCCTTATGATCACCTTTTGCTGCTGTTAAAAGAATCCTTATTAAACGAAAAAATAACAAATCATGCATTACGCGTTTCTTCCCCATAGAAGTCCATTAAGGAAACAGCTTAACATAGCCTACCAAAACAATGACCACGTAAAAACAAATGTCAATTAAATTCAAATCAAAACCACGTGATTGAAAACATTCTTTCAGTGATCTATTTTTAGAGTGTGCAAGCGACGCGCGCATCGACACAGGCAGACTCTCTGTTTCCTGCTCGGTCCTAGGACTTCTCCGTGGCGATGACGGCGTGTGGTTAAAAAATCAATACAAACAAATTTGAAAGTGAGGGGGACACGAACAGGATTTTGAAAAGTGAGGGGGCATGTCCCCCCTGTCCCCAGTGGAAATTACGCCGCTGCCTTTTCCAAAGACTGGTTAGCCCAATCAGCACAAAGGTGGTTGAGCCATTGGTGTCCTACACTAAAAAGCCCGTGTATAATGGCATTCTGAGTGGGTTCGGTCACATGCTTCTCTGCAATTGTGTGTTTACTCAATTTAATATAGACTAATAAAAGGACTATAAAGAGCAAATAAAAACACATTGCCCACAGGATGTAATCAGCGCTTTTAATTTGGGAGGGCAACGCTGAATGCCTCTGGGGAGCACACACTGCTGCTATGCCACAACTTAATAACGTGCAAGAAAAGAAAGAGAGAGAGACAGAGAGGCTTCACTGGCGTGCCAGCAAGGTGATAGAAATTAAGAGGAACACAGAGAAAAGTACAGATAGAAAGACAGTTACAGCGCAATGAAATGCGGTCCTAGGGTGAGGAGTGAAAGAAAAGCTTTGACGCTACATTAAATATCCACACTGTGTCTCTTGCATAATTAATAGATGAAGAAGATTTTGAACAGAGGGCCGTCTGTGAGAAAGCAGCCAGGCGTCGTATCAGATATAAATAAGCAGTGCCAACGGCGAGAGCGTAGATTAGAACACTCAAGCATTCACTGAAATCTCAGCTTTCCTCTACAGGATGCTGCTCGTGTAAGACACTCTCCCACACACACGCCGTATATAACCGATCTAAAGAGGGAATTCACAGATCAATCACATGAATAATATGCACAAACATGTATGTGCGCTTTCCACTTTTAAAGACCGGACTAACAATTGTACATCTAAAAAGAAGCTGCTGCAAATACGCTAAGCTTCAACAGTTTTTAAAGGCTCTCTGGCTGGATGTCATGGCTTTGGTTCAGAGATAATTTCCAATCTGCAGTAAATCAGGTCAATTAGGCTGACCGAAACTGCAAACACTATTCCATCTCATACGCCGGAGCAGCGAATATCAGCGTGCAGCTATCATTCAGCTCACGGCCGGGATGAGGGAGATAGGTCTGAGTGATGTGAGGTTAGCTTCACCTCCATGCTTTCCCTTATCATGAGAGACAGATAATGTCAGTGTCCACCTCAGCGCTGATTACCCTGTCATATAGCATCAGCGTCACTCTCTAAGCCAACACAATACCCTCCTGGGCCCATTAGCGCCGGCCTGAGCTATTTATGGGCTCTTCTCATCACCCAGCTGCAAAATACACCCCCCCCTTCATCATTTGTTGTCTATTTCCATCTATAATCTTTTTTTGTTATCCTGTCTAGCTAAAGGGATAAAGCAGACAAAAATGTGTTCCACTTTCTTGTCCATAATTATTCTCAGCTCTCATATAATTATTAAATGCACTCTTGTGCTTAACACAATGAATGGCATCATTTCCTGTGCATGTGGGGGCTTTTTGTTCCTGAATGTGAAGAGCACATACTGAGGTCTGTGACTAAACCTGTACAGAACATCATTAACTGACTGATGGAAAGTTATTTGGTGACGGGTCTTTAATTGTTTTGCTTATATATAGTCAATATGTCTCATGTACAGCTGCTTTGTAACAATGAAAATTGTAAAAATCGCTATATAAATAAAGTTGAGACGGGTCAACTTCAAACCTTAAAAAATATGCACACCACTTTGTGTTGGGATTAAATGCAGTGAAAGCCATGTATGTGATCTGATAGAAATTTCAGTGAAGTCTGATATGTTTGGTAGAGGTTTCTATGTCGACTGTTATGATCAATGACCCAGCAACCTAGAACTGTCACTACGAACAGTAAAACAAGAAAGGACGCGTAAGAGATTCAATGATACAAAAGAATTTTGATAGAAATGGATGAAACTGTTTTGTACCTTCATCTCCTTTTATAAATGGCTGAACATGACTGCAGAGTTTAGTGGAGTGAAGTAAGATCATTTATAAGCTCTTTCTTTGTGATGTGTAGCATTGATGTCCAAGCGGCGGGAGGGAAGGTTTCAAAGAAAACTGCACATTCATAGCTAGAATTGCTTACATCTTATTCACTAAGCCCATTTCAAATGAAAATCCATTTCATTCACACTTGTTGCAAAACCTCTGTGGATTTATAAGGCAGTCATATAAATTCAAGAGTAACTGGATGGAGACAGTCAGGCCTTACTAAGAATAGACAGGAGGGGGATAGGAATATTTTTACAGAAGATAAATTATTATTTTAGAAATATCTGTTCAACCTGACACATATCAAACACTACACGTGTCCAAAATACACTCTAAAAATGCTGGCTTATTCGCAACCCATTATTTGTTTGGTCAAAAGGAACAAAACCAGCAGTTGGGTTATAAACAAATCTATGCTGGGTTGTTTCAACCCATTGTTGGGTCAAATATGAACATTTTCTTGGTTACATTGACATTTATGCATTTGTCAGATGCTTTTATCCAAAGCGACTTACATTGCATTATACTATACTATCTAAGTATGTGCAATCCCCTGGGATCGAAGCCATGAACTTGGCGTTGCTAACGCCATGCTCTAACCACTGAGCTACAGGAAAGCTAATTAAAAACATGTTGTGTTTTTTCTTTTTGACCCTACCATGGGTTGAAAATAACCCAGCATTTTTAGAGTGTGTGTAAAAGTGTACAATGTTAAAATGCTAGGTTATTTCAACCCATGAGTTAAATTAACGTTTATGTTTATATTTCACCAAACAATGGGTTAAAGCAAGCATTTTGTGTTGAAACAATCCAGCATAGGTTATTTATAACCCAGTGGGTTGGGATTGTCCCTTTTTGACCCAACGCTGGGTTAAAATAACCTACTGTATGCACTGTAATAATGCACATGCGCTATTTTTATTGATCCATTTTATTGATGAATTCTAAAGTGAATGTTTTTCATGTTTATGTTCACACACACACAAAAGTTTAGTATGGAGAAGTGTGTCTGGAGAGGCAGGTCGCTTACACATTTCTGCTGATCACTGCCTTCTCATATTTTCTGAGGTCAGACAGGCATGGTTTGGCTGCAGTGAGTTAACTCCCTGACCCTCAAACCCAGCTGAGGCCATGGGCAAACCTCAGCGTGGAGTCTGACCAGCAGATGTGCCTTCATTGTGGCCCAGCTGCACACCATGTTAAAGGCCCAGCCCCCCACTTCCTTCTCCATCTGCCACTTCCATGCACCACATCACACACTTAAGCATATAAGTACAAACCTGTGGAACATAACAGAGAAATTTACGCGATGCTGCAATCACTACTACACAATTTGGGTGAATTTCTCAGATTCTTTGTTTTCTACATGGTTATTGAGGTGTACTGTAAAAAAAACAAATAAGCAGCAGATGTTCACTGTATTCACCACAGCATATTTAAAAGAGCGGACGTCATCTAAAAAAAGGCTTTATTTGGCATAGGAAACATTAATTTTGATGGTGTTGTCAGAAATTGAGTCATTAAATATACTGACAGCTAAAAAGAATAATTAAGAAGCAGGTAATTAAAAAGATCTATGCACCGCCTATGGCTTCACCAATTTCATGTGCAAGAACTCATGAATGCTGGCAAACTGTAATTAGACTATAACTATGGTTGACTTAAAGCATTACAAAGCATCCTGGTAAAGATAGCTCCTAGATGAGGACTTTCTTCTAATTGTTTAACATGTCAAAGCTGGACAAAGCAGGTTTAATACAACAAGCCCATGACAGTGTGTTCAGTTGTTTGTTTAACAGTCTGTGGGCACTTTCTTTACTAGCAATTCATATCTCACAAGGCTCAATATATTTCTCTGAAAAAAATTCGCATATGAGATTCTGAGCCAGGCATAATGTCTGGTTGCTCCTGGGCTGGCAGCTGAGGACGTCTTCTCTGAAAGCTCTGCAGACATACAGTAGTGAAGAATGCATTCAAAATGTGCATATGCATAAAATTTTTACTTCATATAGTAAACAACTGTTAAGCATGAATACCTCTGCTGGCCAATAATGTACTTTAATGGGATTTTTTTATGAACTAAAGACAAGTTTATTGCTCCGAGTGCAATGAAAGTAAAATAAAACAGCTTAATATTAGACAATACAGCAGTGGTTCAAATGATTTCAACGAGTTGCAGCATATTTAAGACCCATTAAATTAATGTGCGGACTGTAAATGTGCATTGGCTGATAGCTTAAAAGTACGCGTTTCGATCCATACTGTATGGAGCAGTATGCCGGATGCGTTACGTATTTCCATAACTATATCTCAGAAAATAGCTTCCAAATCATTGCTAAAAATCCCCCCGACAAGACCTTATTTATTTTTTACCTGCCAGGAGTATGTCGTGCATAATCAGAAATGTTATTAGAGGAACAGACCCCTGGCCTGTTAGCCCTGTTACCAGAGCTCGTAATAACTCTGAAAATGCAAATGAACTCTGGGTAATCTATTAACGTCACTTCAATTTTATATCAGCACTCCAATTTAGCAGATCCTGACACATTCCTGTGCACCGTGTCTCCGTACAAGGGTTCATTTTACTAGGAGAGAGCGGGCACATGGCAAGCAGGGCAGAGGAACCATGTGCCATCTGTCTCTTCCGACTTTATTTCCCGACTCCATAATGAAGCCCCCGTCGCAGGGGCCTCGCACACATTCCACGTTCCGATGACAAAAACAACTTTCCACGGTTTATTTTTCCTTGTAGCAATTATTGTCATTCACACCTTTTTCTGCAGAAGGGAGGCGGTATGGGCGACTCAATGTTAATTACCCCAATAGTCACTTCAAGAAGACTTGCTAATTTCAACAATGTAGCAATCCTCTTGTCAGCACCAGACGGCAGGGAGCTTTGTAATTCCGGCATATGGTTTGAAGACCTGATGGGGGAATTTGCCTGCTTGTATTGGCCTTAGAGTCAAAGACCCCATTAGTGAAAAAACAGACGCGGTAATCCAATGAGATTTGTCCAATCCATGCAAATGAGTTATAATTCCCCATTGTGGACGGACCAGTGCTAGTAAGTAATGGATTTAAATTATTTGAAGCGAAATTGAAATCTGAGATAATCTCATGAATATACATACACCATTCTGAAGGGAAAACTTGTGTCCGCGAGCTTTCATTAAATGTTTAAAATTGTTAAATTGTTAAAAATTTTAAAAAGTGCAGAGGATTTTTATGGCTCAGATCAAAGGGTCTTAGATATGCTTGGTACACGGGCAACAGCATTAGACACCAGAGTCCAGTGACATCTGAGGGGCTGTTTACACTTGGTCAGATGTCTAGTCATATAGAGAAGGTTGTTTGAGAGACAAGATGCAACTTGGCCAAGCATAAATATATGCAAAACGTGCGCATTCCTTCACAGAGTACAGACCAAGACGCATGAAAAGGAGTACAAACTTCAGGAGTGTTTACAGTTGAGTAAAGCAAATGAGTTTCAGTGCAGTTTTCATACTTATATTAATACAAATTATATTTCAATACAGTATTCAGTATACAGTTGCTTTTTTATCAAGCATTTGTTCGAGCAATAACCACATTTCCTTAAATGTTATATAGTTGAATGTGTTTTGTCATAGTTTTTTGCAAACAGGTACTTTCGCTGTGTAGACGTTTATTAAAGTGTTAGTTCACCCAAAAATGACAATTTTGTCATCATTTACTCTTTTATCTTTTACTTACTTTTTCTGCAGGACACAAAATAAGATATTTTGAAGAAAGTTGGTAACCGAACAATGCCGGCACCCATTCATTTCTATTGTACGGACACAAAACCAATGCAAGTGAATGGGCACCAGTTAACAGCATTCTTCAAAATATCTTTTTGGGTTCTGCAGAAAAAGAAAATGCATTACTGTAAGTGTGTGACTAGTGTGACTAGCGTAACAGCTACTGTACCAAGCAAAGTTAAAACACAAATAAATACTATTTTGACATGTATACTAAATAAACTTCAGCATCACGAATAAACTTCATTAGTTCATCGCATTTACATTTAGAGATTCTTACGGCCTTTATGAGAAAGCCAAACATGTGGCATCAGAACGGGCATCAAACTTTCTCTCATCTGTGTATATGAAGCAGGAAAGCAAAAAGGCCTCCTTATTTGTCTGTTTGTTGTTTTTCTCTCACTGCCAAACAAGCTTTTGATTCTCTCTGACTGTCTCCCAAAACATAAATACTTTATAAGACCAAAACAAGTCATCGAGGATGCCTTTCAAGCAAACAAGAGAACATCAGCTAATGTTTAATTAATCAGCAGTGACAAAAGGAAAGAACAATAGCGAAAGAAATCGACTTCAGGCATCTTTTGCTGCTGTATTCCCACAGGTGACCCTCTTCCTGCCCTCCTTCGCCTTGTGTGCTTTTCACCCCACCGTCTGCTGTATCCCACACTTCACTGTCAAACCCCTCAGAAAACTACACTGAGGAATTCAATCCTGAGAGCAGAAGAGAGACATTCCCTCACCTACTGTATCTCCCATTCGGTTTATCCGATGAAGAACAATGCAGAGGAAAAATGCCCATATGAAAACGTTCTGAAGGATACAAGGATGCTCTCTGTTATACATGGCTGGGTTATAATGTACTCGGAGAAGTGTGCTATTTCCCCGACTCCATTCTATACTTCAAACGTGAGCCTTGGGTCAGAATTCACCACACAGAGGGCTTTTTAGTGGCGTTCTCATGCTGACATTGATCATTTCATTAATGGCACTTCCTGTAACTTTTATCTTTAAGCTATATTAATGAATACAGCGTTGGCCTCCATTACATTGTTTCATGTTGTTTGTAGTAAGTCCTGAACAGTGTTGGGTAAGTTACTCTGAAAAAGTAATGAATTACTAGTTACTAATTACATATTCAATAGTGTAATTAGATTACTTTACAAATTACTCTCTCCAAAAAGTATTTAATTACTTATTACTAATTACTTTCTATATCCTATATCAACCTTGATTAGAACTGATTCAAGGATAGACATGAAACGGCTCTTTTAATTCATTCAAATAATTAATAAATAACTTCATAAATTATTCTTATTAACTGACCAAAGTATACAGATGTGAGAAGGATACATTAAAGCATACATTTTAAAGTTAGACTTATCATTTTTATGTCATTTCCACTCTTGAATATATTACACAGTATTTAGTTCAATTACAGCAGAAGTAACTGTAATTAAATTACAGAAAAAATAAGAGTAATCCCTTACTTTACTTTTTCTAAGGGAAAGTAATTAAATTACAGTAACTAATTACTTAGTAACTAGTTACACCCAACACTGGTCCTGAACCACAAAGAACATTTACAAAAAGCAAAACAAGTCACGACTTTACGCAGCCATTTTCCGCTCGTGTTCAAATATGCAGAAAATACTTTTCTTGCATACCTTCGTGAAAAAAATAGAATTTTACTCGAAATGCTACACATGTAGCGTGCATCGCAAAACAACGCAGTTTTCTGAATGTCGTAAGGGTTATAACAAATAGCTTAAGTGGCATCTCCTACACAGCCTTACTCATACTAAAGATCCTTCTCATGGTCAGGCTCAGAATGGAAAAAAGGAGACAATCGGTGCATGTTTTAACAGGAGAGCTTGTAATGACATCCTGTAGCAATCCACAGTTCATTCAGTCACTCACTAAATTGTGCCTATTCAGGAGACAATAGTCAAACTGCATTGCTAGAAATTCCGGAGAACTTTTGAATGCACAATGCTTGAAAAATGAACTTTTGTTGGTCATATCGCAGCTGCAACCACCTGTTATAACCGCCAGATATATGAAAGAGAATTTTTGTCACTTTATGTGTGTCACTTTACAAATTTCTTTTTGTTCATCCATTGATAAGAATTTTGAGTTTGAGACCAGACCACATTAAACAAATGCTTTCATTTAAATCTGTGAATAAGAATTTATTAAGAATTTAGCCAGTAATCTAATGCAAGCAAATGCTTCCTACTATGACCAAGTTCTTTGTACAAAACATCTAATTTCCTTGCTTCAAGCAAGTCACACAACATGATCTTTTGAAGATTTTCAGATCATTCTGGGAGAACATGAATCATCAGATTGTGAAGTCTATGGCAGCTTGAGTGCTAATAACAGTGGTCTCGTACGTCTGCCCCAACTGTATATTTCAGTTACTGTTGTATCTATCCTTTTCATAGTGATATAAATGACCTTGTATCATAATTTAGCTGAGACAAGCGGACATGATGAAAGGAGATCACTCACCCACTTGGGACATCTCTGGCACTGAACCTTTATAAGGGCCTTCAATGAACTGTGGGGGGTTGTCATTGATGTCTTGCACTTTGATGATGAACTCTGAGGGTGGTTCCATAGGTTGGTTGGAGTCTCTGTCTATGACCTGTGCCGTGAGCGTGTACTCGGCCTTCTCTTCCCTGTCCAGCCTCTTCATTGCGTGAATGTCTCCCGTCCTCTCGTTGATGGCGAAGATGGTACCCGCCCCTTCCCCTGCCAGCACATACTTGATGTTCTTGCTCCCCACGTCCAAATCTGTATGGAGCTGAAAAGAAACAAAGGCGGATGAGTTAGACCACTTCCATTCATAGCTAATACCACTTGAGCAGGACCAGATCAATGTCCACGCCAGACTGAGCTGTAATCAATCACGTCAAAGAATTAAAGCCCAACGCCAAGTGCAGAGCAACAGAGTCACTAGCATTTTTACTGTGACGGCACAAATGTTCAATCTCCAAAGACAAAAAAAGGTAAAGGCCAGACTAAGTCCTGGATTTCCAGGTAATGCTTGGATTGTGTGTCACATCAGTCTGTCATTCACCGCTCCGTACGTTACTAGAAAGGGGTGGAGGTTAAAGCGCTCTGCTCACACCTGCCTCAGGGCCCTGTTACCAACTTGAAATCAGCCCGGCAGGTCACAGTTCCAAAACCAGAAGGCAATTGGATTGTGCCAGGGAAAAAAATGGACAAAAGGGAAAGGCCAAGACTATCCCCGAGTGCTGAGAGGGAGCACAGACGGACATCTGCCAACCAATGGGAAGGAAGCCCAGATCTAGCTAATCCTTCTCTCGCGTTCATACATTTTCTATCACGTTTAATGCTTTCATGAGTTGGTTGGCTTTTTTAATACAATAAAAATACAATTTTCTCCTTTTGATCATTTTGAATCTCATGTACCTCTAGAGTACGTTCCAAAAATTAATTGGAAAGTTTGTAAACTCCACAAATTGGAACAACAGAGATGATTTGCGTGAGCTGAATCACTGATAATCTTACCCTCCACTAGAGCTCGCAAATCTCATTTGCGCCTTAATTCAAATACGGTGCTTTTAAACGTCGCGCCAGGTTTTTGATAACAAATGCTATAAATCAGGAGCACAGGTTCAAAAGCAGAATGCGGTTGTGAAAATGAGTTGAAGAATTTGAGATTTATTTTTAATATGATTTTTGCAATCTGCTATCTTTTTATTCTTTTATCAGACAATGATAAAAAAGGAAATAATAAACTTAATACATGGAAATATGTTTTTTCAAAAGTGTTAATTTTTTTAAATCAACTGAAAAAAACAACAAGTCTGAAACCTTTTTTCCTCACAAATTCAGTAGCTGCATCCTGTATGGCGCTCTCTAGGTTCCATTTCTGAAGCGGTAATATATACAGTCTGGTGCGAGGTGGGTGTACACTTGAGATTGCGGTAACAAGGCCAATGTGAGCTTTGAAATACAGACTTCAAAAAAAGAAGCAATTGCTTAATAACTATGGTTTTATGCATATGTTGTCTCAGTGGTGCTGTTCCCAGACACTGACAAAGTACACACGCTTAAATTGTCACACCTTGCACTTTTGTTCTCCTAATTGTCCTATCATTCCACATGAAAGATCTATCTCATTAACACATCAGCTTCACAACATTCTTCCCTCTACGAAAACCCTTAAATGAGCTTAAATTAATGATGTACGCTTTCTGATGGGAAACTGCAATTTTTTTCCTCCTTGTGATTTTCGCTTCATGACTGACGATACATGTTTTCATTTATTACTGTAATATACAAAAAAAGGTGTCACCACTGAGGACGTGTCATTTCCTCTGTTTCTTCACCCTTATAGCCCTACGTGTACAGGCAACATTTCAGGCTTGGACCCACGCCAGTCCCATTCTGACGAGTGATCGTTTAATCTCAATGTGCAAACAATCGACTGAAAGTACGGTAGCGAGGGGAGGAAGTCTGTCATTATACGGGTTGCCAAGGCAACTCCAGCGCTGTAACATCTGACGACATCAGTATCTTAGCAAACTCTCCTAACCCACATACTGTGTATAGTCTTGTAGTTAAGAGTTCCTGTTTTGTCAGTTGTTTAAATACTTCCATATAAGTAACTAATGAGCTCCATGCATATTTGATCCGGAAAAAAGGGTAAAAGCAACCACCAACCACCCTGTAACCTTGATCTAGAGATAAACTTATGAGTACGAAAAACAGCAAGCCAAGGTTTAACAGCAAAAATAAGGTACGCATAAAAAAACAGGGCAGCCTTAAATCTGCCAGCACACCGGTGTGGATTAGCCCGAGTGGAGCTCAACAGAAACAACGGTGGGTTTTACACCCGTCTCTCATCGCCACCGCCACGGAGAGCTGCTTTTATTGTCAGTTCAGGAGAAAATATGTCACCGGCTGCTGGAGATGGAAACCTTTATTGTAGCCTGAGGAACAATCAGTGGCTCCGTAATGAGAAGCCCTTCCTTCGCCTGCGCCCACTGGATGTGCACTAAAGTGCAGCGTTAAGCCCTACAGTACACGGCAAATGAATGTGCTTATTGTCAGGGCAAGTGGCAGAGATGGTGTCTACTAAGGATTCACTGTGAGTGGAAAGGAGAAGATCCACATCACCTACAGAGACACCGTGTCACTCAGCTTCTATGTCAGTGGATCCCCATCCCAAGGACCATCTCAAAGGTCAATTAGGCATGGTTTAAGTTTAGGGCTTGGCTTGGCACTGAGTAAACTGTAAATGTAGACTAAGTGCTGTACCGCAGCCCCATCGGGTCGCCGCAGTTTCTGTATAATGTAGGTGCAAGGGTTCATTCTGATTATACATATATTGAAAGAGTAAATGCAATGGCCTTTCTTGGAACAAATTCAGGCACTTTGGACCCGATGCCATTTTCAATTAAAATGCCACCGATGACATTAGCTTTCTCATCATCAGCATCTTCAGCATTGATATAATTCACTTAATGCTATTCAGGCAGAATGTATAGTACAACAGGCCTTTTCAAACAGCTTTTAATTTTGCTTAGTCAGTTGAAGTCGCGCTACAGGCACACATTGTCATATAATAAAACCTTACTTTTCGAGAGAATATTCACCATAAAATGGCATCATTCCATTGCAGAAATGTATGAGGAGCCATTTAGGCCTTAATTACTGAAATGACTCTTACAAACACTAGTGAAATAAAAATATTGATTGAACTTAGTGAAATTCATTCATATGTATTACTGAAATACATCTTACAAACACCAGTGAAATAAAAACATCGATCGACCTTACTATTGCAGATCGATGTGTTTGTTTACTATTTGTAAGATGTATTTCAGTAATACATGTGAATGAATTTCACTAAGTTCGAACAATGTTTTTATTTCACTAGTGTTTGTAAGAGTCATTTCAATAATAGAAATGTGACTCAATTTGCATAGCACTATTGTATGCGATTTTTGCATGAGTACTGTGAATAAAATCAACAAGATGCAGTGCACTCGCAGGACGTAGCTACTGCCTTTGACATGCAAAGAATAACAGAACGTTGCTATGCAACAAAATAATGAGCTATCGATTTTATGAGTATTATACGTTTTATTACATGCATTACATGTAACCAGCCTTTCCAAACTACTGCCATAATTCCAAACTCTATTATGTTATGCCCGTGCAGGAAAATATGACTTGCTTCTCACAATATATAATTTATTCTGTCTCAGATATAGAAAAATGGACAGCTTGGAAAATAGCGTAAATAGTGTAAATATTCATGAGTGATACCGGGAAATAAATATTGCAGTCACACTTGAAACATATATTGTAATAATACAGCTAATGGGAGGATATGTCTAACATACTATTATTGAATTATTTAAAAATACATATTTCTTTAGATATTTCACTACATATGCTTTGAAAATTAAACAATTGTAACGTATAATATTATTATGTAATCCAATGAGCAAAGCCAGCTATAAACAAATGTACTCTTTATTATTCACAGGGTTCCTATACAGTACATGCATTTAATAACAGACAGAACAAGATAGGAATAATTGTATTTCACAGAAAATAATACATGCCTGATGCAAAACTACAGTATGAGAGCAAGCAGGTCATACAGTACATACTTTGTAAATTAATACCACACAGTGCCTTGAACGAAGCGGCTTTCTCTGAAACTTTCCCAGACACATGATCGGCCTTCTGTGCACCCGATCTATTCCTACTGAGAAGCAACCTTGAGTCTACAGTGCTGAGAAAGAACCAAACAGATCACTTTATATTGTCACACAAGGCAAATGTAATAAAATCCAAAACAGATTTTCATATAGCAGATCCACACCGCAGAGACTGACACAACAGACTGTTATAGGTTTATCTCTGCCCAGATAATACCGATTGAGTCTGTAATTTCATATTTCAGCACAGTCGGCTTTCTGTTTCAGTTTTTTCCTCTGCTTCATTTAGTGAGTGACTGAATGAACTGTGGATTGCTTCAGGATGTCATTACAAGCTCTCCTGTTAAAACATGCACTGATTTCACACAAGTAACACCATCACAAGCAACACGTCGGGTCTGGCCCTGGACAGATTTGCTGTTTAGGATTGGCTGTGATTGTGGCTGTGATTGTGAACTTCTGGAGTGCTATAGAAACTAATGTGATATCCATAGATCTGCCAATGCCTAAGAATACACATAATACTAATAATGCTACAAAATAAAACCAATTTGATTTGTGTATGTATCTCTGCAAGGAACTGTTCATCAAGTCATGCATATTTTTATTTTCGAGTTGTTCCCTAAGGCCACAAAGGTACTACAATGCCATTAGCCATGCAAATAACTCATCCATCTCTCCTCGGCAGAGACCAATGCACTGATAGAGCCGCAATTATCATGTTCTGCTTTTCTTTGAAGTGTCTGTTGGCTGTCCCCACAAAGGCTTTAGGGACACAAGGGGGTATCAGTGCTCAGGCAGCACTATCTATGCTCGCTGTCTGTTCTAATGTGAAATTACAGAGAGCTCTCTTTTAACATGTCACATCACGGCAGAGTAGACGTGGCAACAAGCAGTTGCTTTGTCTCACAGACCGAAGACTGCGTTAACGCGTACGCATTCTTATGTGTGACAATGCAGCTTCATAGGCTCGCTTGAGTTTTAAAAACAGTAGGAAAGAGGAATGGGGTAATGTTTCATCGACAGGAACACAAAGGGTGAGCATCCTTTCTAGTTTACCCCTTAAGGTGTACTGTACATTTCATGAAAGAAACACTAAATGATGAAAGCATCTCATTTGCTGCACAGTTTTAGCACATGTATTTCCCGCATTTCTTTTTCTGGTGTGTGCCAAGGTCAAAATAAGCAGTTTACCCAACAAAAAAATCCCACAGGAGATATTTATTTTACTTTCATCTGCTCGCTTTGGGAAGACAAATATAGAGGTCTTCACTGCCTTCTGAATTATTTTGGAAGCACATCATTATTTTTTTTCTCCAACTGATTCTGAGTGTCGGCAAAGAAACAATAGATAAATGCGTATGACGTCAAGGATAGGTTAAATGCAGGATTTTTCAGCATATACACATCAGATGTAAAAAAAAGACAAAAAACCTTAGATATCCGAATATAATTGCAGAAGACTCAGATGGATGTGCTGATAGTGATCAAATGAAATGCTTGTCAATAGAATAAAGAAACAACACATAAAAATGGACACTTCAAAATGAACACAGTCATGTTCTTTATCAGTCAAATTACTCATCCATTTTTATTCTCCTTTCAAAAATGTCCATCTCTAGTGTCAACAGAGATTTCACGCTGCACTGCAGGCACATCAGCCGACTGTGATTTTCCCCCCTCACCTGCAATTTACATCAGAGTGCATGCACAGAGAGATTTGTGCTGCTGGTAAAAGGGCTGCTCTGACTAAGCACTCTTACAATGCCTCATCCACTTACCACTGTGAGCTGCATTCACTGCCTTCGTGCCTTTTGATTCAGCACCATGGACAGCGGTCGAGCTGACCAAAAACTTTAAAAAATAAAGTATCACACAAATGTGCCAAGTTTCTAAAAATGTAACATTTTCCAGCCAAAAAAGTTTGCAACATTTAATACAAAACGTGTTTTAATAATAACACAAATAAGAATAATAAGAATGTTTAGGAAAGGAAACAAGTAACAGATTATGCCATGTCATTACTTTGTACTGTTACACCCCAAGACACATACTTTATTTCCTACAAAAAAAATCTATTTTTAAATGGAAAACTTCTTCATATTATAAAAATAAGGTCAGGTCATATTTTGTTTGTGCAATATGAATTGTATTCTGAGAATTATGGATGGATGATTATGGATTATGCCAATGGGAAAAGAAAAAATTGCATTCAACCAGAATCTAATCAAAAGGACAACAAGCTAAAAGTGAAGGCCATTCAAACACATGGGGCCCTTCCCGCCATTGGAAGCCAACTGAAGGGGGGGCATGTGGTGGTGTCCCTGTATGTGCGCCCCCTTCCTGTTCCCCCGACTGGGAGATGGATGCTGGCTGTCACATCCGCCTGCCTTTGTTCTTGCCAGATGCAAAGAGGTCGTGAGGAAAGTGCCCAAACACTCATCAATCTCACTTTTGCCCTGTGTTCCTGCTTCTCTTCTCACAGGTCCAAATAACAATTCAGTCACAACATGAGGAAAAATGTTTCCATTCACAGAGACTGTTGACCTGAGTAACAAGTCAAACAAAATAGGAATAAAGGGCTAAAATATGATAAAATATGCAAAGTTATCGTAAACAAATAACTCAATGGTACTAATATGCCATCCGGTTGTGAAAAAATGGAGCATAGCAAATGAGCAAAATCATGAGATGCTCAACTATTCCTCATCATCTATCC
The DNA here is from genome assembly GCF_024868665.1 of Triplophysa rosa. Lineage (NCBI taxonomy): Eukaryota > Metazoa > Chordata > Actinopteri > Cypriniformes > Nemacheilidae > Triplophysa > Triplophysa rosa. Next base: position 25,193,947 of record NC_079890.1, read on the forward strand.
TCTCTCTCTCTTTCTGGTTTGTGCAATCTTTTTTCTGAAATGGAATAATCATAGTATAGTATTTCTTCATTTGCAATTGCAGAAAAACAAGACGTCAGCAAATTCCCTTCTGTTTGTAAACTCACTTTGATTCTGTCACACTGATTCACTCACACTGTGATGCTTTTGATTAGTGTCACTGTAACCCAGCACACGTATGTCTACATTCAGCAGGCCCCATTAAAATAACTGTTAAACATTCGAAACCCAACACCATGTTTTCAAAAATGGGTCACTGAAAAAAACTCAAACCATTTCCCCATTGAAATGGCCCCAAACACCTAATGTAGCTTTCCTGTGGCTCAGTGGTTAGAGCATGGCACTAGCAATGCCAAGGTCATGGGTTTGATCCCAGGGGATTGCACATAGTCAGAAACAAATGTATAATACAATGCAATGCAAGTCGCTTTGGATAAAAGCGTCTGCCAAATGCATAAATGTAAATGTAATGTTCTTCTAGAAAGACGGAAAGGAAAAAATGATGACAAATTAAGGCAGTCTTGAAATATCTTATCGAACAAGGAAGATACTTTATCAAATGCATAGAGTATTATACATTAACTATAGAGGGGTATTAAACGATTTCAGACTACCATTGAGGGTGCTTATGTGAAACGCATTCAGACGTTTAAAATGATTAAACATGTATCATTATCTGCAGGAAATGTCCCTTTTTCTTTGCTTGAACGGAAATGAGGTAAATAGGGAGCAAAATGTCAAGGCTAAGATATTATATACTGTATTCCCAAAATAAATTTGAGGCATCGATGAAGCAATAAAGAGTTCACTTGGAATAACATGTTCAACAGTTCATCTGTTCTTTGCGCAAAGGCTTCCACATCTATGTAGGCCGCACACTGTGTCCAATTTGTTCCATTTACACACACGCATACACTCACTGTGCATTCCCAAGAAAATGTGTAAGTGCTAGACTTAAACAAGAACTTCAATGCAACTGAAACACAGAACCAAGTAAGTACCCCTCGGAGCATTGCAAGTTTATCCATTTACTTAAGACCAAGAATTTATCTCCCACCACCCATGTGCACTCATGATCTACTACTTCGACCTTTAGCATGCGAATTCAATCTCATAGAGTTAGTCATTTAGCGAGGGCCAGCCTGGGCTGGCAGTAAACGTGTTGATCCCAGATGGCCCACCCCCATCACACGTAAATTACCAAAGGGGTTGTGAAAGGAAGTCACAGGCAGAGTCTGTCTTCACTGTCTAAAAAGATTGGGAATCCGTAACAAGTAATCCGTCTGTTGTGACATCGATGCCGTAAAATTTGTCCTCGGGCAAGGATTTGGAATGCACAACCACCTTTTTTTGCGAAGGGGGGTAACTTTTCTCTTATTCCCTCCCTTTCGCAATCCAGCATTCGCTTAGTGATTCACAAGCAAAGTAAAACCTATGGAGTAGAAGGTGTCGAGTTGTCAATAATCTCATGAATGACACCCAGTCATGCAAAAACCAAATCTAGGGCGCTAGAGAGTAGGACCGGAGCTTGTGTTAGGTATCCACTGTCTGGCTTTTCTGTTATATTTGTTAGGCCTATTCCTAGTTTGGTTTCTTTTTTAATGTATTTTGGTTAGATTCCCTTTAATACACCTCGTCTGGTTCCTGGTTTCAGCTACTCACATCAGCGCCAGTAATTTCACACACCTGTTTTCTATTACTGCCTCTCTATATATACCGTTGCCTCCTCTCACTCAGCGTGGCGATGTATTGTTTGTTTGTTTGTTTTTCTCGGAAGGATTACCAGTGTTGTTCTCATTTCAGTCGTTCGGCTACCAGAGTTGATTCTCCGTGTTTCCCCACAGTAAGGCGGTGTTTAGAGAGCCGGTTTGGATCTCTCTCTCAAGCGGCGGTTCCTTCTTTCTACGCCAGTGGGCTTTGACACGAGGTGCACGGCTGGAAAGACTATTTCCTTCAGGATTATTGTTGTTATTTCTTTCTGGATTATTTTTTCGTTCCCTCTCTACGCCAGTGGACTTTGACACGAGGCGCACGGCAGGAAGGACTATTTCCTTCAGGATTACTTTTGCTGTTTCATTCTGGATTATTTCTTGTTTTTTTGGATATTGAAATAAACTTTGCCTTTCGTCACTCCTGCATCTGAGTCCTTACTATCCGGTCTAACACTATTGGAATGACTGGTTTGGTACAACAACAAACAAAAAAAAATAAGGGAAAAATGATGCCAAAGAGGTATAACAGTCTGAGAGCTCAGAGCTTCATTCAGAATGCACTCTAACAAATTATGTTCTGAAGTTTGTGAGCCAGTTTGTGAGAAAAATGAAGTAAAAGAGCAAAAATCTCAATACTGTGTCTTATTAATAATGCAACAAATCAATAATGCATTTAAAATGGCCACCTAAAATAGCACGATAAGCATATCACAGGAGGTTGTGCTCACCACAGGATTTAAATCATATGCTTTAAAAATATTAATCAAATAGAGAAAAATGCCCTCAACACAATATGCAACTCGAAATACTCAGAAATCTTGCCCGGGGAATTCAAGATTCACAAATTTAACACGAGACAGTAAATCAAAGTTTGCCACCAATTTGCACTTGTGCAGGTACGTAGAGGGACTGTGTTTGTTTATCTTCCCCTTTGAGCCTGGCACTTAACCAACCTGAAATTAAGCTGGTGACAAAACACAACTCCATTGTATGGAAATGAAAATGTGCCACCATTTATGAGAAGCCATATATTATACTGTTTACAAATCACTTTAATGCCTATGCTGAAATCTCTGTACTCCCATAATTTTTTTTAAGTCCATCTCCTTGCCTCCCGGGCATAGACCAGCCAACACTTTTCAATTTGGAAAAGGAAGGGAAGAAAGAAGGTAAAAAACCTCCGCTCAAGACGATTACATCTATTCTACCTCATTACTTGCCTTTTGGGAGAAAGAGGAGGGAAGCCAAGCAGACTGCTATCTGTTTACATTTACTGTACAAGACTATCGGAATTATAATTGTGTTCTTTTTGCAGCGCATGCCTCTGTTTAAAGGTCCTAAGGTCCCAAGGAGATGAAGAAAAATGAAATGCCTTCGAGGGATTCCATTGCATTGGCAAAAATGCTGCAAGACGACTTTTATTTCTTTTTCAACTATTTATTTTCCCCCTTACAAATGAGATTAAAAAGAATCAAAGAGAGAGTAGTCCTACTTTTAAACTATCTGACTGATTCTAAATGGGAAAATAAGAAGGCAGGGACAGAGCCTATTCAAAGCAAGGTGTTATGGTTTCCTCACAGGCACGAGCGTTTGTTGCCCCGTCCATTCATATTTTCTGTTAATGATTTGGGTATCATATTGGAATCACATGATTTCCTAGTTGTGCCAGAAGGGTGAACTCTCTAATGAATGTGATGTCATATGTATGTTGAGGGATCACTGCTCATTGAAGCATTTAACTCGTATTTCAAAATAACGTCTGCATTACTTCATTATAATGAGGCTGTATTCCCAGGCATAGTTCCGTACAGCACTGCCTATATATCTGAGGCACTACAGAGTCATTTATTCAAACATTTTATGGCATGTTTGTATCCAACGCATGGCTGAGAGCACAGACATAAAGATGTAATGCAATAAACCGCCTGCTGTCTTTTCATTCAGTTCTAGGCTACATATTTACAATACAGCGGCACATTTATTATTCGCACATGCACGGCAAAAGATGCATCATTGTTCACTCGATTTTTCTTTTCAATGAGTAATTATGGGTTTTTGTGTATATCTGGGAGCCAATCTGAGATCTTTGTTTAACAAGACCTCTCAGCCGATACATAGTGTTTGTTTAACAGCATCCCACAGCTGGTTTATTTGTCAATCACTGTGAAACTGATTGTTGCCTCATGACTTCTAAAGATACGATAACTCAAAAATAAAAACGGATGAGTACAAATATTGAATGATCAATACTGGTCTAGCTGTTGAATAAATAATATTTAATATGTTACCTGTGACACAAAATTATTCATCATCCACCCACTTTCACCTCTCAATCTCCATCATTTCGCCTGAGATGAAACTGAATGCAGGTTTACCCGGTAAATACGCTTCTTGCAACGATATGGTTTATGCTAAACCAACTCCATTAGCATACCAGAGGCGAGAGAACATGTCCAGGCGTGTATAACACGGTGTTTTCCCTCCCAGCCCTTGTCCAATTGTGGATTATTCTGAAGACATCAAATGTGGCCCTGAGTGTACCTCACAAGATCATTGCAGTGATACTGCCCTGTCAACAACTAATTACTTTATCTGTATTGTGCTTTGCAAAAGGCCAAATCTACCAATGCAGATCCATATATAGAAATCATTTGCATGTGGAATTAAGTTGGACTGGTGCAACTGCAACATGAGTGGCTGCATGTTACTAAAACAAGAATTGATCTAAAGAAATGATCTGATTCTGTAGATTACGACAATGTATATGATTTATTGCAGTATAAGTAATTTTATACCATGGTAACCAGATATTAGGGATGGACAGTATAAAGGTATATACCGCTGTGAATAAAATTTCACCTGCACGCGTTTTTCTTTTCTGTGTTTGTCATGGTATGAAAATAGGTGCATATAAACATATACTGTATACAACATATAATAAGCCATCCAGAATCCTGCGATCAGCAAATGAGCAGCACCTTGTGGTACCTTCACAAAATGGCACAAAATCACAGTCCCGCTCATTCTCCTTCACTATTCCTTTCTAGTAAAATGATTCTCTAAATTCAGTCCGGTCAGCCGGATCTTATACAAAAAGTGATTTTCTGTGAATACCTGACAGGAACGTGCTGAATTCTCTTCGTTTAATAAATAAAAAAAAACTAACCCTTCTCTCGCTGTAGCATTGTGTTGACATGGTAACTTCCCATAATGTTGCCTTATATTCGTCGCTTCACTGACGAATATAAGTCGCTTTGGATAAATGCATCTCCTAAATTCCTAAAATTAAACATATATTTATATAACTGCACAATATAAACACTCGTTCTTTATTTTTTTCCCACCCTTTAGAATAAACTTATGTAGTAACAAAACTATGGAGTAGGAAAATTGTAAGTGTGGGAATTACGCATCTAAAATAAATCAAAACTGTATGTTTTACAGTCAAACCAAAAATTATTCAGACACCATATATTATTAGTGGTTGCAGGACACTGTAGTTCACGTACTGTATGTAAGCGAGGATACAGTAGCAAAATAAAGTAAACTGTGACATATTATAGCCAAAACATCTTCATACAGTGGACTACTGTAAAATTGATACAAAATTTGGGACGTACTTTTTCAGACACTTTGGCCTGACCATGTTTAGCTTAAGTGTTTTTATTGCTAATGCAACCTTTTTACACCACAGACTGAACAAAATGAAGCATTTCTCGGTAATTGGTTGCCCTAAATTGGTATTATTAATTGTGTACCTTAATTTAACAACTGACAGCTAATCAACCTAATTCATTACATAATTTTCTATCAAAGTTATCTGACATTATCAAGATGAATTTGTTCTGACACAGTTTAGCTCGAATTACTTGTCACATTTTATCACCGTTTTCTAAACTATTGCAAATAAACTGTGATAATATGAGAAATGTTAAAGGTGTCTGAATAATTTCAGGCTGGACTGTAGTTTAGCATCTTCAAAGTAGCCATTTGACTAGAATTTGTTCATCCATTTCTAAATACTTCTTTAAATAATTGTTTGTTTTCTATTGAAAGAAATTGATTGGCACATTTATAATTTTGTCTACAAAGGTAATTCCAGACATTTAAGCATTTAGGCATACACCTTCATATTAAAAGATTTTTAAGATCATTAGAAACATTTCAGTCAAGCGTTTCCAAACTTTTGACTGGTACTATATAGACAGATAGTATGATTGTTCATGACAGAGGAAAAAGTCAGCACAGATAGTTTCAGATTATGCCACACTTGAATCAAAAGCAGGGACGTAGCACAGAATCTTGGGCTTTGTGCAAAGGCAATGTGTGGGGCCCCTCCACGCTATTTAGCAAATCAATATTCTGTATGAATTGTGATCAGTGTTGGGTGTAACGCGCGTTACGTAATCATGTTACTTTTTAAGTAACGAGTAATGTAACGCAGTTACTTTATACATTTACATATCAATACTCGAGTTACTTTGTTTTTCAAGTAACTCGAGTTACTTTTCAGTCTAATCATTGATTTATATGAACATTTTTTAAACCGCAGAAGTTAAATTCTGAATTAAAAGTAGTGTAGACATGATCTCATGCTTGCACAGAAACAGTCGCTAGTCAGAAATAAGCAGTGTTGCCATGTCTGCAGTGCTGCAGTGTTCCGGCTTCGTTTTTGTTACGCAAATCTGGCAACCCTTGACACAGCGATGGGAGGCCAGAGCTCAGATGCGGAGCTATAGTGTGGCCGCAATCGTCACCATGGACAAATTGCCTGCAAATACCGGTCATGCGCAATAGATAACTTTCAGATCGTGAAATTAGCGCGAGTCACGAGTCAAACAGCAATCAATTGTCCTGCAAATGCCCATCATGTTTGGAAGATAACTTTCAGATCGCGAAATTAGCGCAAGTCATGGCACGCAACAGCAATCAATGGTCTCATGCCTCCTGAATGTAAACATAAGATGTGTTCGACTGTTTGTGGCGCTCCACGCACAGACAGATCTGCAGATTTAAATGGGCATGGTCACTGTTAGAAGAAGGGTTAGGGAGCACGGGAGAAAGAGAGGAAACAACTGTCATGTGTTAGTCTCCTCACCAAATACCAGCATATATACAACATACTACGTCATTTTCCCCTCAAAATAATATTATATAATATTAGTAATATATTATATATTAGACTAATCATAATTTCGTATAACACTATCGAGTTGTTTTGGCTCAACGAAGTGCTCAGCAATGCAAAGAGGATCTGTCAGATCCCTTATATATTACTTTTTTAAATCTAAAAAAAAAACACCCATATTTGGCGGCCAAAAATCCTCCATTTCCCACACAGTGTTATACGACTGGAAATGACTCTGCCATCCTAACAGCTCACCGGCGCCATCTTGTGCAACTAGCCATGCTGTCAAAACAGAATAAATATGGTAGTGTCAACAGTAGGCAGAGCTCTGATAAGGTGGAGGACTACTGGTCAGGAAATATTTGAAATGTGTTTTTTAAAGAAAATAAAGGTGTGTTATAGGCTATATAGGATTGTTAAATGCATTACAGTGTTAAACACTAAAGAACAGCAAAGTCTGGAAAAGCATGAGCATCAGTTTGGCGAGAAAAAGTAACGCAAAAGTAACGCAAAAGTACTTTCAGTTACTTTCCACAAAAAGTACCCAAGTACCGTATTTAGTTACTTTTTTATAGAGTAACTCGATATTGTAACTAGTTACTTTTAAAAGTAACTTTCCCCAACACTGATTGTGATATACTTCACCTCAGTCTCCCCTTAAACATGAATTGACAGCTGAACTATATTTTTATTTGAATTGTGTTTCATTAATAGAGACACTGTCCAGTGTAAATCAAACTATTGAACAGTAAAAAAATAATGAATTTTGTAATTTCAGGAACTTCAAGGCCCCTCACATGCCAAGGCCCTATGTACTCAGTCACCCTTTTCTCCCCACTTGCGACGCCCCTGGTTAAAGGCAAGACTCAAAACCCTTCTATGTTATAAATGTGACTGAAAGAGCCTTCTTTGAAGTCATTGTAAAATAGCTGATATAGGCACAGTTGCACACCTGTGTGCCATTCGATCTCACATCAGTTGAATTTTATATTAGCACGGTTTGTTGCATCACTGCTCATCAACCGTGAACAATCTACAGTTACAGCGAGCCTACATCAGACGTTCACAGCGTGCCAAAACCAAATCACTCCCAATAAAGCTGCCCGCACTGAAAGCACCGTCTGCAACACACTTTGGATCGTATGATATAGTTATCGGCTTGCCGTTGGATTTTCTAAATTACCCCACAGACATACTGCATTAAAGCAGACTCTCTACTGGTTAACACATTTCTACCATCACAGGGAATATACCATCATAACACCCGGCCCTAATGTGGTTGATGTGAGGATGTGTGCGGTGGATTCTCATTTTAGGGTGAGATGGGGAGTTGGCAAAATTTTTTATATTATTAGCTGATTTCTGTAAGTGGTTCCATGTATGGGGCCCACATTAGCTCAGGATGAACTCTGTGCTGCTCCATTAGTCTTCCCCAGATAATGCTACACTTCTCAGTCCCGTTTACTTAACATGCTGGATCCGGCCTCCTCGATTTGCACTAATCAACTGATAAGGCGAAAGCCCTTTCACCAATCCCTGGAGGGTGAAAACTGAACTCTTAATGGTCATTAGTAGTAATTATGTTCGCTAACAGACACATCTAGCCCAGCCCCGTTTGCTCATAAGAAGTTGGCTAACGGATTCAGATAGAACTCATGCATGCATACGATAAGCCGAAAGTTAGGTTTACTTTATGAAGTGGAGCTACTGTATATTAATGCATTATGGCTGTAAATCTGTGAGGCTGTGATGCTGCAGTTAATCACAAAGTACTGATGTACGACCATAACAGCACTGCAAGTGTGATATTGCTTTAATATGTGACATAGTGTTCCCAGTGCTTTTTTGGTCCTATATCAGCAATCCTGGAATGCCTCTCATCCAGTCGTATTATGTGTTAGTATTATGAGGTGAAGCAATATTTTTTATTTAAAATGACTCTCTCTCTCTCTGCTTTACTTTCATTCAGTTCTTTCGGATCAGTGACCTGTTCCCTAGAGTCTGACCTGCAGAGAGTGATCTGTATTGACAAGGACAAAACTACTGGCAAGGGATACCGAAAAAATTCAATAACATGTGTACACACAGCTCCTTCCAGCCTTAGCATCACCACTGTAATCTCCTTTTCCTCCTCGTCATTTTGTCATCATATTCACCTGATAGGCTTATTACAGATTCAAGCCTAGGCAAGGACAGAGCAGATTCAGTGATGCTGCAGCGGAATCAGATAAAAACACAAAGGAACAGAGAGAACCATAGTGAAAGGCACTTTTAAAGGGATCTAAAAAAAATTTTCTTCTTTCCCCAGACTACCTTTTTATACACACTACAGAAAAAATATTTCAAATTATAATATAGGGTAAAAATGAATACACAGTTGACAAATGAATGTGTAAATGTGTCCTATGGTGTGACCGTAAAAATTTAGAAAAAAAACAATGAAAATAAATCTGTCTTATACTATTTTTTATTGTAGAATAATATTAATAATATAAAACAATATATGATTAACCGTTAGTTTTCTACATTTTTGCTGTCACACCATAGGACACACGCATGGTATATTTGTCAACTACAAATACACAAATAAAAAATATCCATCAGGGATTAATAACAAAACATTTCCAAAACATAATGTGTCTCATGAACTAACCAGGCACATCCAGATTTTTGTGTAAATATTTTAATGCAGAATTCCTTATTCACCTACAGTATAAGTTTGCACATAGACACATCAGAAAAAAGGGAGGTGCAAAAGTCATATAGCCATTAGATTTAAGCAATAGTGTTTCTCTATTAGAAAACACAAGGAATTTGTGTGCAGTAATTAAAAAAAGGCTTCTGTTCTATTTTTTGTGTACAGATTCCTTGTATTTTCTTGTGTCTTAATAAAAGAAAGAGACATATATGAAGAGTCATGAAAAAGCTGGTGGTGGCCTAAGAACATTGCAGAGTACAGTATTGTAACATTTTTGTTACTCTGATGTTGTTTGTTTTAGGGTCAGTTCAATTTTTGAAATTTCTGAAGGTAATACACAACCTTCAGAAATTTCAAAAATTTAACTGACCCTAAAATAAACAACATCAGAGTAACAAAAATGTTACAGAATAAACAGCTCCTTAGTAGTTTAGTAGTTTAGGTCTATAAGAAAAGGTGTTTACCGATGCACAAAGCATGATGTAAATTACTAGCCACTGGGATGCCTAAATACACACTAGCTTATTAAAAAGGTCTACAATACTACAAGGACAGGACAAATTTACACACCTATGAGCCTTTCGGGAATCTGCTTGAACATTGTGTGATAAACTTTTCCACACCTATCTATACTGTATGCAACCTAGTGTATGTGTGAGTATGCAATCTATCTATGATCAATTATTTAATTCATGTGTTTATAGTTTCAGCACCAGTATTCAAATATCAGGTGGACTGCAGTATTTGCTTCATTTCAGGTGCAAAAGATGTGAAGGGCAGGTGAAGTTATCCAGGCTTTTCCTGCAGCGGTGTAGCTGACTAGACAGCCCATTGTCAGGAAACTAATAAAGAGGCTGTGCGTGCAGGAGCACAGTAATTATCAAGCCCGGGATATCAGCATGGTATTTATGAAAACACTACGCTTTAACAAAAGAAAAGGTCACGCGCACTGGCAGGCCGACTCTTGAATAGATTTCAGGCGGCACACAGAGCACATGTCCGCAAGCAAACAATAAGCTCAAAACTCGATTTACCATTTTCACTGCAATCTTCAGCATAAACAAAAAAACACACACTGCCACATACATGCCTTCCTGAACTTAAAAATTACACCTGGAACTGTTCTAAAAACATCTCCGAGATGCACTGAAATATGACCGGATCGGATCGATCCAGCGAGGTGCTACTGGCTAGCCGGGTCGCCCCCTTTGACAGCGTGCGGTGCATTTCAGAATGTATGAAAATATTGAGTCATAAAGCTCGCTGCGCCCAGGCAAGAATACATGACATGTTTTCAGTTTCCTCTGCGCAGATAAAAATATACAGCAGCAGCATGACAGTGACCTTGCATTTGTAATGTGCGCACCTGTAATGTTTGACATGACATCATGGATCTGTTATTGGCCGAGAATTTCTGGTACACCGTCTGTCTCTGCTTATGGGTTCATGTTACTGTGTGATTACACGTCAAGGATTACATATGTGTTTGCGCCTGTCTGCGAGCGTGTGTGCGCGTGTATAATGAGAATTCAATAATATACTGTATCATGTAATGTATATATAACTATTTTCTTTGGGTACACATATGTGCTGCAAGAACACAAAAGAATCCTTACTCTTTCACATTTCCAGAAAATGTGGCATTGCACATTATGTGTTATTGCCTTATATGTGTGTGTGTGTGGGGGGGTCTTGCTGAAAACTGTTTTGTTGCAGGAGAAATTGGTAAGAGTCACATCTTGCCACCAATCAATTTGGCAACTCAATAGTGACCGTGATTCTCAAAACGTCCTGAATAATAGTACTTGTATGTTAGATAATAATAATTTACACATCTCTCTTTTTTGACACATTAGTGTAGGAGGTGAGGGAGAGAACACATTTCCTTTATACGTCTTTTTTTCACACCATAGTACGTGACCACTCCAGCAGCACAACACAATGAAATGAAATGTACGGCAGATACAAATATACAGTATGGAATACTAGGCCTCCCATCCTTTTCTCACTTCCTGTTCTATCTGATTTCCTTTATTTCTATACCACGCAGGTGTAAGCTCAGGCCTGTATGAGAGGCACTACACAGGTCCTTGTTCTTTTTCTCATGCTGCATTTTTCCTCACCCCCACCGACCCCCCCCCCCACCCCACACACACACACACACACACACGAAGACACAGACAACTGGCCCAGTACAAAGAAAGCCATCATTCTTTGAGTGTAATTCCAGAGGCCAGCCTATACAGGCCTGATAGCCATTAAGGATTCATGATTCATCTGGATCTCATATTACAACGGCTTGAATTTTTCATGCAACCCTTCAATGCCAAGAAGAGGAAAAAAGGAATTGAAATGAGATGAAATGTTGTCTGCAAAACCCAACCGGTACATTAGCATATTAAAACCTTGTACTATTACAGCAGGACCTGTGACAAGATCTGTTCCATTTTGTTAGATATAATGATCATTTTTAGGATGTCGGTGCTAGAATGAATCGTGTTTGGACATCGCCACCATGCAGATGTGAGAAAAGCCATTTGCAGCTGATCTCTGTGTGTGTAGTTGTGTTTTTTGATTCTGTCACACAAAGCATTTGATCTATCTGGGTTATATTTTTTTCCCAGCTCTCTCAACCAGGACAATTAAAGAAAAATAGTTTATCTGTGATAAAGGTCAGTGCTACACTTCAGTAGCTTCCAGAGAATCTCTCAGGTGTGTCACTGAGACAACCGGGACAATCGATTCACCACTTTATATTCTTTTCAAAATGGCCGCCACCCAGCCACAGCCAGCAAGAACCGCGACAAAACCGGAAGCGTGGGTTTACTTCCTCTTTCATTGCTATTTTGAAGCTCCGGCAGATTGGAGCATGCGGTGGCTAAAAACCTAGAAATAGAGCTCTCCTCCCACCTGATCCCATTGTCTACACCGCGACTGCCCACGTTTGCTCCCTGTGAACCACACAGCCAACTACACATTAAATGACACAATAGTAACATCCATTCTTAACAAGATTACACTGTCCTCCCAGTTTGGCTCTTAGGCTTTCATGGGTTGAGGGAGCCTGGATAAGCCCCGCTGCCTGCGGTTCCCCAGGCACAGGGTGCCGTGTGTAAGAGTGGGCTGCTTAGGTCTGCCAAGTATCCACTGACTCATTGGATGACTTAGCAGCCTACAATGACTATACCAGAGACCAATTAGGAGGTTTCAATAATTATAATCAAGTGTTTAAGTAATCAGGATTAAAAATCGCAGTCCAATATGATGGAGAAATTAGCCTGGCTGCCAGAGCTTAAAACGGCAGCCAGCGTGTCGACTCTTTCAAGCTTCAAAAAGTCGACGCCCATTCACTCCCATTCTACGGTTTGGAAGTAAAATGATACGTGGTATTATAACTTCGACTGCATTATTCTTCAAGAAGAAAGTCATATTCAGTCAGGATGCCTTGAGGGTGAACTCTTATTATTTTGGTTTATATAGCAAGATGACTATACACTTTGAAATTCACAGACTCTCGCTGTGCTGAATGAAAGGGCCATATATATGCTTTAGCAGTGAAGGATCGAGCCCAGGCGACACAGTAAAGGTTAACTACTTAATTCCAGTGATTAGTCCACACAGAGTCCAAGGCTTTCTGCCAAAAGCCTTCATTTAGCAGCTACATGCACCACCTCCGCAAGTTCTCTCAACAGCCAAAACCCAGAGACTGCTGGCAAACAAAGGTTAACATCAGGTATGTGAAGTACCCAGGTGGGTGGGGGCCGTCTCAACCATCAGGTCCAAGGCCGGAGCGCGATCCGAGTTTCAATACCTGCTTTAAAGTGGGTGAAAACACTTGACTTAGCTTTTGTTTAAACTTAAGCATGCACTCATTTCATCAAAATAGAGAAATGCTCCGAGGCTACAGCAAGGTACCATTGATGCGACCAGCTTTGTCAATGTATAGATTTTCTTCCTCAGCTGTGAGATTCAAGATGGGCGGTCTTCATGCAGATTGTATCTATAGACTCAATGAACACAGATGAGCAGGAAAGATGGCTATGCATATACAGTACTGTGAGCTGCCATTACCCGACAGCGTGAGTGAAATTGTCTCCGTGTACAGTTGGTTGAGTCTTGCCTGTTTTCCACCCGTCTAATCTCACTCTCGCTCATCGGGATGGCTGCGGGATCACGACCGCTACTGCGCTATGTGAAACCTGTTAACACAAGGTTCATTGTGGATTCCCACAACGTCCCTAAAAGACCGATAAGAAGGTGGTCGGCTGCATGCAGATTCCCCACCCGGGTCCTCCAGAAAAAGATTCAGAGCTGGGACAAAGCGCAAGGCCCCTGTGTGTGCGCACACACAGGTATGCATGTTTGTGTTCTTGTTACCGCCGAGGATTGTGGGATTTACACCTCAAACAACTCTCCCTGCAACCAGACCCTATAAGTCACTGCGAAGGTGCTCTGACGCTGTCACACCTCTGGCACAGTGGCTCATTACGCCTGCCGGAGCTGTATATCAGTGAGCGTTTGCTGTATGTGCATGCTTGGGTATGTGCAAGCCTACTTTTGTGTGAAAAGAACAGGGAGTAGAGATGCTACGAGGGCATAAAGAAATGGAGATGGGAGGGAGAAATAAAATGCCAGCAGTTATTTATTTAAATGCTGGGCCGTATACATATTTAATGATTCAAGAGCACCTGCTGAACGGCAGCTGGAGCGAGCCTTTCGTCTGTAATTGCGGTTGTACAGTGACCCTGGTGTTGTGATGGAAATATGCTTAGCTCAAGAAATGCTTTAGATTCACATACACACGTACACGCGACAATTACATGCATGCGTGGATGCATAACACGTACACAAACATACGCGGGCAGACCTTGTTAATGGGGACAAAGACAACAACACAGAGCTATAGACAAGCTGTCCGGCTGGTCCGCGGAGGTGTTAATGTGATCCCACAGCTCAGCTGGATGCTGTGCTGGGTCCTGGTGTTTTATTACAGCCATCGTGCAGAGGGAGCGAGAGACAGCGATAGACAGAAAAACAGTCACCGTGCACACCTAGCAATGATATAATGGCTTTAAAGGCCTGCATGACCCACAGCTCTTGGGTGAAATAACACACTGAATAGGAGGCATGAAATAGAAAACACAGTGAATCTAATGGTGAGGAAAAAGAAAGAAAGGACAATGGACTTTCTTTGGAGGATGCTGTGGAACATTTATGGTTAATCTTGAGGTGCTACCACCACCATGCTACAGATTTTGATAACAACAAACTGGTGCGGTCGAAGCGGGTAGCTGTTAGCGCATATTCTATGACACGTTGAGCTTCAGACCAAACCCCTGGGGATGAGGCTCTTATCATTTACTAGTCCTGTTCTTCAAATAATTTCTGTCGTTTCAACAAAATCTCATGGCAGTTTATGACTATTTTATAAACCATTTTGCAAGACATAAACAACACTGATCCAGAATCACTTCCTGTTTATTTTTTCATTGCATATACAGTAAATAAGTCTTGAAGACATTAGTTTAACGCTTTAATGCTGTTGTAATTTGTTCTAACCTTTGCGTCGTTTAAAAAAATCTGAAACAGGAAGAGCTTCCAGTGTTGTTTATGTCTTGCAAAATGGTATAGACGGTTTCAGCGGCAACAACAGTAGTTTTAACAGTAGCCTTGCCTTACCTTGCCTTAATATACTGTACAATAAAATATTCATATACATTTATATTAATATAAATTAAATCTAAAATAAATTGTCATATTATAACCGAACAGACCAGAAGTTAAATTCTGGCCATGCGCGCACGTTCTAAGAAACTGTCTTTATAAGATAGCTAATTTGAAAAAAATTAAATGATCTTATTCACACGTTTTTATAGATGCCTTTACTGTAAGTAAACATTGTGACACGTTTTTGTGGGCGGAGCTTAGGTTGAGGCCCCCTGACCACATTGTTAATGCTAGGTAGCACGTTTTGTTTGCTTGCTTTTTGACAATGACTAGAAAAAATCGGATAAAATTTTAACATGTAAGGTCACTAATTGACTAGGACCGCGATTGTTTTTGAAAACGTTAACTTTAATGCAAGGAACCTGGTCGACCTGTACGCGCTCACTCAATGGATCCAGGGACAAACTGACAGGATTACCTACAGTTAAGTGGCCTGACATCTACACCTACCAGACAGAGAAACTAAGCGTATATAGTAAAGATAAACTTAGAGCGTATACTGTACTTCTATAGATGCCTGCGTGTACTAACAGTGGCAAACGTTAGCAAATACATTTACTTGAACACAAACCTGACACATAACATGAGCCTTCTCACTGTTCCCTCTCCCTTTATACTAATGCACTTGTGACCACTAAAGAAAAAGAGATGACAAACAGTTTCCTTTATGTTTAGTTTCTGGCCAATAGTTAACTGCTAGTTGTATAACTAACAAAGTTAGCTAGCATACCCTATGCGTTCAAAAGTTAACGCTACGTGAAAAATAATCTTGTTCCCCAGCTTCTGATTGGGCATATGTGAGACATTTTAGACACAAATCATAATCCACACCAACAAAAGACAGTAGTTTTTTTATCTTAAGTGTTATGAAGTGAAACGCGAGCATTTCTGAAGATCGTTTCCTTTCAGTCCGCTCGTTTTATTGTGTTTAACTACAGCTGTTTTTGTTTGGCAATGGCAGCAGGTATGTGTTGAAATATCAAATTGGAGACTGAATTCTGTCGTTTGTGACACTAAACTACACAACTAGATGATAATTTAAACTCCTTATGTAGCCGAATCTGTGCTGGTTTGTATTGGCCGCCTCCAGTTTTCCTTTTATTTTGCCTGCTAAGTGATTCAAAGTGCATTGCAAAATATAAAATTATTGAGAATGTGGTCATCTAACGTACCACCTTTGTGTTACTAGCGCCATGCTTTACCAATATCTTTCCACGAAAGCATAAAAGTGTTAAAATAAAAGTTACACCTTTCTCTTTCTTTCTTTCTTTCTTTCTTTCTTTCTTTCTTTCTTTCTTTCTTTCTTTCTTTCTTTCTTTCTTTCTTTCTTTCTTTCTTTCTTTCTTTCTAGCCCCATCACAAGTGATACATTCCCAATCACAGGTCAGACTAGGAGCTGCAGATGGATAGCAGTAGCCAATGCTGATCATCAGCGTCTCATTACTTTGGTTACTGATAAGTCCACTAATACCCTCGTTAGCAGCCACTCGCCGGCCCTTCAATCACACGGAACTGCTCGATATCCATTAGAACCTGCACTGCCTCTGACTAACCTGACCAAATGCAGATTAATGCACAAAATCTTTTCAGATCAGAGGAGTATGTGATGGCAGCGGTAAATTGTGAAGGGATCAGGAGGTGGACCTTTGATCTGCTCAAAAGCCTCATCAGATGCACAGAATTAAGATGTCTCACACACCATAAGCGTGAGGTTCTGTGATGGAATTGAAGGATATGGAAAGACTGTAAATCATCGCAGTGCCCCAACCCACTTGTTATGATCTTATTGCATGTGTAATCATATGAGTCATATGCAATCAGGTTCGAAGACATTTAGACGTTTGAAGATCAACACTGAAATAAATTTCATGATCTTTACAACCTTTTGATGTAAATGCTTATATGTTTGAAATTAGTTTTTCATACAAAAGAGTAATTGTGCCAACACATTTTCTATAACAAAAGTCAAGTTTTGAATGACTTATGGCCTGTTCACTCCAAGGACGATAAAGATTAAATTGTATAGTTTTAGATATCATCTAAATTTAAGAGAACAGTGAACTCGAAACCATAACTACAGAGGAACAGTGGAAAAATCAACAATAAACATTTACAGCCAATCAAAATCCATTTGAATTGAAAAGGTAAATCTGCAGCAATAAGCTTAAAATAAACATAATGTTATCATCCATTGGTAAGCATGTCAGTAGAGTTATTGTTTTAGTTACCTTTATAATGATCGTTCTTGGTGTGCAGGGGCCTTTACACCAAATATTGAAGAACAGGCAGCCAATAAAATCAATTCTGTTAAAAAATATAGCGTGATACCTCAAAAAGCTAGTAGGTCAAATATTATAATTGCATATTTTGAAGGTTCTAGTGAAAAGGAGCCTGCTCTAAGATATACTTTATCATAATTTTGTAATGTTAGTCACAACATAATTCTTAGGTTCTATTTGTATTGTTCCATAGTTTTGACACGTAGAATAATGTAGAATGAAAATAATAAAGAATGTGCAAGTGAACCTAAACTTTTGACCAGCAGCATACACCGATGCATCCCCGTGTTCGGTAAACAAGTTTAGTTTCCTGAAAGTGAGAAGTTGTAATGTGTTACAGAGCAGCAAAAACATTGAAGGAAGGAAAACAGCTGAGAGTTAGAGCTGTAATTCTCCAGAGCGGATCAGTAGGAGGAATATAGATAATTCATGAAGTATCAAGAAGGTTGAACAGGGCAAGTATTGCTCTGTGGTGTAACTTGCACCACTCACTACAGAGCATGACCAGAAGCGTTTAAACCAGAGAACTGCTTACAGTGTGCATATGTTACTATATAGAAGTAATATATAAAGTGGTAGTCGTGCTCAACCGTCGTTTCATGCAGCAACCCTCTGAAGCAATAAATGTGATCATACTGCCTTCCGCAGAGACACTCTCTCCTCCAAACATAGAAGTGTTTTTGTTAAAGCGCTGTTGTTAGAGCAAAGCATTTCCTCTGTAGAATTGTTGGGGCAGTTTCAGTGCCTTCCGTTGTGCAATGTGTCAAGGCAGCAAAAAAACTGTGGCAGTTAACAGCAAATCCTATCACAGGCAGCATAGAAAACATGAATCGATTGTCCGTTTCAGGGATTCACTGCTTCTTACATTCAAACTGTCACAATATTTTTCTTTTCCCCTTAGCTATAGGGCACGCGTCCAATTGCCACTAAAACAAAACAAGCTAGATCCGAAACCAACATTTCTATGATACCCCTTTGCTGCAAAACGGTCATTTTCAACTGAAATTAGAACAGCGTAGCTTTAATGCAGGCCGACGTTAGATTTATACCCCTTCTCAGCTGTAGTCATTGTGCTCTGTGAAACTAATCCACTCTGGCTTTCATTACAAAATGACAGAGCGCTACTAATTAATATTTGATAGCCAAGTTATTCATTTTTAATATCGTAATGTAATTAATAATAACATAATGAATATTTCAAGGTTAAGTTGTAGGCACGCATTAAATGAAGCGTTGGAGAATAATACTGAGCCTGTGTGCTTATTTACACGGATGCATTATTGCTTAATTTGGATTGAATGTACAATGCAAGATGATGATATGGATTTTAACCCAGGCTCTATGTAGGCCAAATCTGTGCGGGAAAATGTCCCTTTCATTTCCCACCCTCCCCCTTTAAATAAATATGTTTCACAAGCATTCGGAATTATGTTTTTCCGACCATTTTAATGCTGATATCAGCCTCACAGTAAACCAGACATCAGCATAAAGGAGACACACTGTAGGACAAATCAACCAGTGTTTGCTTGTGAAGAAACATCATTTCTTAATGTAAAAAAAGATTCACAGGCAGCCTGATGGTTTTCAGACCATCTATTACCCAATCTATCAAGTATTTGTCACACTCCCTACAAAACACCAAAGGAAACAAATGTCCACAGACACATATCCATTTTCTTTTCTGAATTAATAACCAAAGCCATTTTCTTGCATTCAAACCGACACTCCCAGTGATCTCGTTCTTAGCTCGGATTGCTAAATATGAAAAGCGTATTATCCATTCACTTTTTGCAAACACATATAATCTAATCAGAGATAAGAGCACAGTATGGTAAGAAAAGACATCAGACAGCAACGCTATTCATTTGAGCAGAGTACATATGTACTCCACAGAGAAGAATGGTATCCATCATTAGCCATCATATTTAGGCACCACCACACGCTCCAGCCAAGAGGAGGGAACAAAGCCATGTGCAAGATAGCGTCTAACTGACATATGCTATAATCAAACTGACAATGCTTTAAGTAAACACAACCACGTAGGTTTTTATCGGGCCAAGATTGCAATTTGTTCTTTCTCTTTTGAAGAATAGAAATAATGTATTCAAATGTACTACAAATTGTTATAGCAAACCCATGTAGAAATCATACCATCAGGACTATAGATTGCAATATTGTGGATCCATGCCAGAAACTTATTTATAGCCAGTAATGCCGGTATATGTGACGTATGGTGATGTATGGCGTGGCCGTGTTGAAGATGGGGATTCGCAAGTTATAAATATATTTGCGTGTCACGGAAAAGTTAAAATATGCAAAACCTGTACCAAAAATATTTGTGAAAAAGTGTCATAGGACTCCAAGACCGTCTAAAAGCAGCTTGCTCTTGTTTGGAGGGGTTGTGGTGGAAGCAGATCAGAGCTCCAGGAGCAGCATGAGTTGTGTTGTGTCTGACGTGCCCTTCAGAACCAGGTGACGGCGAGCAGCATCTCCAGCCCAGTGAGTCAGCGCGCCGAGACCAAACGGCCACGTGGAACAGCACAGAGCATTCTGTCATGCACCATAGCTACCTCTCTTTCTGGCTATTCTTCTTTTAGCCATGCCATGCCCACTTCTACATGTATGCTAATTGTCTCCTCCGACTGGCAGCTGCATGGTGCTCAAGGGGAGTTCAGGCAGTGACAAGACAGGAGCTGGGTATATAATTAAACATTAGACCGGCACGTAATAAAGCTAAAGGATAAAAATGAGCGTAATCTCGGCCTGAGGTTCCTCGATAATCAGCCCACATCCACATGCCTGGCAGAGATGGTATGAAAAGAGAGAAAAAAAACATGCTGATTCGAATGACCCATTTGAATCACACACCTCCCACTCTTTATTTGATTCATTTTTTAATTAGAGAGAACGAGTGAAAGAGGACTGCAGATCTTAGGTGATGGAGAGAGGGAGAGATAGCGAGAGAGAAAGAGAGCAGAGGGGTATTCAATCTCTTCCGACAGTGTGGCTTCCTATCTCGCTGCAACATGGAACTTATCTGAGCACCGCAAGCCATGCTCATGAGCACTTAACCTTGCGGTGAGGAAAATAGGCACGGCGGAAAAATGAAGCTCAATCAATGCCGGCCCACCAAGGAAGCCAAACACGGCGGCACCCCTTGCACCCGACCATTCACCCGCGCTGTATTCCTGCAGACAATAACTCTTTCTCAAGCAATTTAGGAGGCTGCACAAAAACTTCATGACATTGAATAAAGCACAACACATTACAAAGGAACAGAACAGAACAGCACGTTGCTGTCTAAGCATCTGCGGTGGCTCTCCATCACCCACGGAAAGCGTTGTAGCACCTTGGATGTGTCTGCCAGAAAGCATCGCTTTCATTTGCCCTTATACCATGGAGATGATCAGAGGGAGCCCTCTAATTGTATTTGTTTATTCATTTCTGCTGATCAAACGCTACGGCACAATTCAACGAAGGCTGTTTAAATGTAGCTCTTGAAAAATGTATGCAGCTCTTAAGAACTTTTTTGTATCGCGCCGATATTGGGAAAACACAGGTGTAAAGGCCACATAAGAGCACATGTTTTATTCACATGCCTGAGTGGAGGGGAGGAGGCAAGCGGAAAAAAATGGGAGAATTCAAGTGAGAGGCCTTAATTAGCTGAGGCCCAGCCAAATGCTGGACACAAAGGATGGCATTCTCAACCTTGGCGATGTTAAATATGGAGAGTTTTTTAAAGCTATTATATGATGCATTTCTTTGAAAAAAAGAAATATTTGCTCTATTACAAAGATGATTTTCAGTGACTAACTTATTTAGTTGGTTACAACAAAGTGATAGTTGTGGGACAAATGCAGTGCCAAGTCGTGTCCCGAGGTTCACGGTTGCAATGATCTGTGAACGAGCTGCTTTGGCCTGGCCTGTTCTGACTCTAGTCCTCTCAGGACACTGAGCTCTCGCAAAGTCCTGTGCCAAGTCGCCCTCCTATCCCTTAAAATATCTCAATGCCACCTCACCACATACACACATGCTGAACGTATTACACCTCAAGCTTTTCTTCATTCTTTCACACTATACGTGGTTCAGAATATTTTGGGGGTTTCTAAACACAACACAATAAATTGCCCTCCAGATCTGTAGCTTTCTGCAGACTAATTGATCATTGCCTTTTATCCATTAAAGACAGATCGCGTGGAAGGTTCAAACCTGGCTGTGATGCCAACCTTGCCCTCTACTTCACAGCAATTATTGCTCCCTCACAAAATGTCAGACGCAAAGGCATTCAAGCAGCAGAATTAATGTTTCCACATGATAAGTAAGCTTAATATTCAGTTGACAATTAGAATACTCACCCTGCCAACCAGAATTGGATCGGGTCCAGAGAACTCCTCCAACACAAACATTTGATTCCAAACCCATCCTCTCTTGGCACGATTCAGGATTCTTTGTCCTTCGCTTGGCCTGTTTCGGAGGATCACGGTTGATGCGGTTTGTAAACTTTGCATTTGATTGTTCAACGGAGCCATGGAAGAGTACGGCACGCAAGTAATCCACACTAGCAAGAGAGAAGTCCAAAGGTCTCGCTGCATCTCCTCTCTTCGCTTTCGCATTTTTGCTATAATTTCAAGGTTTTTATTAATTTTGCTTTCCCTCCAAAAGTCAGGGGTGGGCCAGCTGACAGACAGCTGAATGCTTATTCTTATGTTCTAAGTATTCCCCACCTCGGGTTCATGTTGTGAAGAGAATTCAGGGATGCACTCTGATGTATCTCCAGAACAGCGAGAAAGGAGACACACAGACAAATGCAACATCCATTAGTTGGTTCATCAGTGTAAGAGATCTAGAGGAGAGAGAGAGAAATGCAGGCTTACAGGAAGTGTGTGTAAATAAAACTGATAAGCTTAAGGAGAGAAATATAAAGGTCAGTTTGATATAACCTTAACGGCAAAAAAACAGTCCGTCTTGTATAGGAGTACAAGTGCATCATACAAAACTGTCCTTTGAATCGCTAATTTATACATAGAACATTTAGGAACTAATTAATTAAATTCATAATTAAAGTTTCTGTTTTCCTGTTAACCAATTATATTTAACAATAAATAAATATAAAAAAACTAATAATAATAATAATAATACTTTTATTCTTAAAACATGCAATATT
This sequence comes from Triplophysa rosa, assembly GCF_024868665.1. Taxonomy (NCBI): domain Eukaryota; kingdom Metazoa; phylum Chordata; class Actinopteri; order Cypriniformes; family Nemacheilidae; genus Triplophysa; species Triplophysa rosa. Next base: position 25,216,673 of record NC_079890.1, read on the forward strand.
TATACATAAGGAAAATCATGATTTGACAGGTATTTGGAAAAAAAACACATTACAAAACAGAAGTTTTTTTTCTTTTTTTTCATTTGCCTCAATTATTTTCAGTCTTTGACATATTACCACATTAAGATACATTATGGCAAACAGATTTAGACAGACTCAGAAAATCAAATATGACTATAACATCCTTCCATCAAATGCTTATTTAGATTTCTGTGATTAGCTGTCTACAAATTGTAATTAGAGGACAGTGCTGTTATAAGTGGAGAGAATGTAGTCTCTACCAACTGTTTAGCAAATTGTTCACGCACTTCTAAACACTACTAAAAATACTGCTGTTACTGGGTGTTAATTCAAAATCAGAAATGTGCAGCAAGTCCATGGTTTTCTTCTCACTGGTTAACCATACAACAATCACAAACTGCATTTCACTAAACCGGATTATTTAGCTGAATGGTTTCAAGCAGTATCCTCTGGAGAACTCTATTATTTCTTATTTTGTAAGTTTCAAAATGCAGCAGAGAGGTGGTCAAGAGGAATGAAATCTTTTAATCACATCAAAAGCAGTCTAATACAATATACAATCGTAATTTAAATACGTATTTTAACAGAGGTGTAGACCAGATCTTAATAAAAATGCAACTTTTGAGTTATATATATATTTACCATGTAGGTAAGTTAGCAAATCATTTTAAACACGCAGTCTTCCTTCGTACAAAGTAACTTAAGTCAGCAGTAGAGCTTTATAACACTCAGACACTACCTCTATATAAAATGGGAGCAAGCGGCAAACAGTGCTCAGACGGGTTATCATCAGCGTGCAAAAGCATTACGAGAATCACCGGGTAAATTTCAGCACCGCAGAGAGTGGACAGCTCCACACAAAAAGTGGCGCGGAGAAGCCAGCTGACTATTTACGACTGCCTTTTGCCTCTTTATTGAAAAGAACGTCACTTTAGTATTTAAAAAAACAGTACTCTGCTAAAACAAGACTAAAAAAACAGACATGAAAATGTTACACATTGAGTTACACCAAGTTGACTATTGCCAAGGCACAGCTCCGTCTTCTGCAGTGACCACAAAAATTCTACGGACGACATTCCTGAGCGATATGCCTAGCAAATGATAAACACCGGGTAAACTGATGTGCTGTCTGGTCTTCAGGTGTTGACTGACCGGGCTGTCAATCTGTCTCACTCTCGGATCAATCACCGTACAGCGCAAAGAGGATCAAACGAAACATCCGCTATATTTCAGTCAAGTCAAATGAATCCGCACGCGGCTCCAGCCAAATAATAAATACTAGAATACTCCTGTGTCTGTTAATGTCTATAGTCTATAGTACTTACTGTATCTCATCCGGACGTCCGTTCCATGCCATTCGCAGAAGAAAAACAAAGCAGAAAGAAGACGTGACTTGTTTCAGAATACACTTGGCACTTGCTTTTTCCTGCAAATTCGCTGTCAATTTGACGTGGACGAGAAAAATGTCAAAATAAAATAAAATAAGAGAATTGGTTGTCAGACGCAGTTGGGGAACGATTAGTATCCGCGCAATTTAGCGACTTGGCGTTGACAGGGTGTCGGGTAGCTCCGGCAAGCCCGCTCGCTTAGTGGAGGAGTGAGGAGAGATGGACGAGAGGTGTTTGGTGGGAAGAGCCTTCCCTCTGCCGCGCTCATTGGGCTGATAAAGAGGCAGGTCCTCAGCCCTGGCAATGAATGCGTGCGCGCCTACCCTGGGAATACTGAACTTTTATGGCAGAGCGTTGGCGGTTTTCCCTCCCTTTTCGCAAAACGCATTCCGTTTGGAAAGCATCCGTAAACCTATGCCAACGGTGTAGAGTGCTCGCTGCTTTACCTGTGACGGTCTTCTTATAAATTTGTCCTGCGATTAGAAATTGATATGATTTCTACAGTATATAACTAGTCTTTACCCAGCGCTGTAAAATATACTATGGCCTGCGTGATTTCAGTAAGAGACTGAGCTCGTCGTCACTGTAGACTGTAAAACGACTGTACTGTGTGAATTACTCTGAGAGACTGTGGCAACGACTGGGGATGAAATTCAAAGCCTTCTGGCTCAGCTCGTCTATCAGAAATTCAGAATGTATCTGCAGAACTGAGTGCAGGTAAAAGAGCGAAATAATTAACCCTTCTTACAACACTGGATAAAAGAAAATACATAGTTAAGATGTTAAATATGTATTGTCACATGAGGCCCTAAAAGCACAAACATTCTGTGAGGAGAGAGATTTATATTCAATCGATCAGCTCCCTACATAACTAACCATTAAGTGTTTTTATTGTTTAAACCAGACACCCATAGGCTAACCATTTCGGTGTTTATTAGGAGCTTTGTTATCAATAATTACATTAGAATCAGCTCATCAGAATTCATTAATGCATGTTTTTAATCTTAATAGGTTCTAGTCTGCAACCGTAGACTGTCCAGTTAAACATTCCCACGAGACAATCAGGAGAGCGAGTGCGTCTCTTCTGGAAACTCTGGTTTAACTGGCTCCCTCTAGCGGTCAAACTTCTGACAGCCATCAGGACAGTGGTCATTTAAACTAGTAGGGAAAAACACAGATGGAAAGCCCTTTAATGTACTGAATAAATTATTACTCGCAAGAATTTTGTTAGCTTGATCTTCGCATTTAAAACATTTATGAAAAACGTGCTGCAGTCACAGCAACTGTGTGCAGAGATAGTTAGAGCAAGATTTACATGTACATATTTATTTTTACATTTCAGGCAATAATTGATACTGCAGTTTGATAATAATATATAGCCTATGTATATCTCACAATATTATTTTAAAAATATGCATTGACAAATAACTTTTAGACAAGCAGTTTAAAAGATAAATCCTTGATTTGATACAACTCTACAGTCTGTAAATAATGACAATCCTAATAACATCCAAAAACACTGTGATCTCATGTTAATATTTTTATATTAAGACATGCAGTCGTAATTGTCACATCACAAATGATCATGGACATACAACATTTTACATCCTGCTGAAGTTGCTTTTTAACTCCATCTCATTTATCTTGTGAAGTTTGTCATGCTGTTCTCCTGTGGTTCTTTTTCTCTGTCATTGATTAATTCCACTGACACAGCCTTTACCGGTGATCAAAATATCAGACGTCTTCTGAAAAAGGCAAAGTAAGTGAAGGGGAAACGGTCTTTACAGCCCAAGCTTCCTCAATCGATCATTGGTTACTATATTGTCAGTGGAATTAATCACAGGGCCGGTGCGCCGTGAACTGCTGGCACCTCTCTCCACACACCTCAGCCCTGTCATTTACGAACAACGACCGCAAACTTCAGCAAACAAACAGGAAACAAGCCGTGATTTATTCATTTGTCCATGCATTCAATCAAATCATTTAGAGAGGCAGGACAATTACTTGGGAATTTTCTCAGCTGTCACACACAGATTTGAGGTTATGCCTAAAACAACTGACATTGTTTTTGGCGATTTGTGATTTGCATAAATTTTAATATCCTGCTTTTTAAAAATCTCAGTATTCTCTTACCTGCATCCTCATTTCTTTAATTTCACCTCACGTAGCAGACACCGTCCTGATTTTAATTTGAAGATGTAAAAAATGCATTCAGTGCACACATGCAAAAATACAATGCAATATATTATTTATTTTCATGCCTATTGTCATATCTAAGAAAGTAACTGAAGTGTAGTGCCTGTGCTTGTTTCAACAAAAGCATGTGCAATGTTGAACAAAAAGTCCTTATGTGCAGTTCTATACTGTATCCAGTTCTTTAAACAGTTTTTTACGCAGCCATGCATAACCTTATTGGTGAATAGGTATTTCTGAAGAACTCTCCATTCAAAACACAATCCTACAGGACAAGAAGATAATGGACTGTGTTTATCGATTTCACCTCAACCAAAGCAAAAAAAGGGACTATTCTTTAAAGAGCAGTCTCGACTGTATAATAACAGTTTCAGGTGGATGCCTCTTATTTTCTGCAAACTGAGCGTTCATTCAGTGTAATAGAATCTCTGTCACACAAATAACAAATAAAGTTATCCTGTCCAATACGAGAATGAACCTCTTATTCATCTTTACTTTGGAAATGGTTAAAGGGATAGTTCACCCAAAAATGAAAATTCTGTCATGATTTACTCATTCTCTAGTTGTTCCAAATGCGTATGCATTTCTTCGTTTGGTTGAACACAGATAAAGATATTTGGACGAATGCTGGTAACCAACCAGTTCTTGGACCCAATTGACTACCATAGTAGGAAAAATTACAATGGGGCGGTTTCCCGGACAGGGATTAGCCTAAACCAGGACTAGGCCTTAGTTAAATTAGGATATTTAAGGTGTTTTTAAAAACATGCTTTACAAACAAACATTACAGTGTGCATCTTGAGACAAAACAATCGCACTGATATATTTTAAGATATTCAAGTGCAAGTTGTTTTCGATCAAGATGCCACTCATTTATAGTCTGGGATTAGGCTAAAACCCCGTCCGGGAAACCAGCCCAATGGTAGTCAAAGTGCCCCAGAACTGTTTGCTGTGCTACATTCTTCAAAATGTCTTCTATTGTTTTCAACAGAACAAAACCTTTTTCTACTATGGTAGTCAATGGGGTCCAAGAACAGTTTGGTTTAAAGCTTTCTTCCAAATATCTTTCTCTGGTACAGGGTTTAAAACTAGTCCTAGACTACAGTAAATGTTAGAGCTGTCTAAACTGAAAACAACTTGCATTGACATATCCTAAAATACACCAGTGCCATTGTTTTGTCTCAAAATGCACACAAGTGATGTTTTTTGAATGCCATGTTTGTAAAAACTACATAAATGTCCTTATATAACTAAGGCCTTGTCCTGATTTAAAATAATCCCTGTGCGGGAAACCACAAAGTGTTCATCAAAAAAAAAAGAAATTTATACAGATTTGGAACAAATCGAAGGTAAGTAAATTATGACAGAATCTTTATTTTTGGGTGAACCATCCCTTTAAAAGCTAAAACTTAGAGATTTCCTGAAGGAAACCAGACAGCAAAATAGGCCTAATAGTCTTGAAGATTTAGGTAATCTTAGGTATTAGTCTTTGTTTCTATGTAAATTAAATGTGGCATCAGAACCACTATGCCATTCAGAACACTGAGCAAATGTCTTTGTTTTCAGTCAGCTGCACATGGGAATCAACATTCAATGTCAAGCATAAAGGCGGCTATAAATAGTTAAATATATGCAAAGAAGCAGAGACCGATTGCTATTCAAACAGATGCAAGAAAGACAAGTCGCAATTCAGTTAGCATGTATTAAAGATGCCTGTTGGTTACATATTGAAACTTAAACATTTCATCAATGTTTGTCAATGAGAGATTTTCAAACTTGAACTTTAAAGGTCTTTAAAGTATTTAATTTAATCAAAAACTAAAAACACCTCAGGCTAAAAGTAAATAACAACCACTGGATTTAGTAACAGAAAATCGGATTGTTTGCAAGGCTGCAATTTACTTATTCTATCATGACTGTACACTAGAAAATCTAAGAAGTTATACAACCATATCTAGCATGGAGTGCACCCGTAACAGCTATCGACTTCCAAAGTAGCTCACCATTGACATTATATAGTCAGTTCACTCTAAATTCCTCATGCTTTGCTCATTTATGGCAAGCCTTTCCACCCTCACCTCCCTGTGCCGGCACACACACATGCGGCCTCAGGGGTCTGTGATGTGTAAACAGTTTCCAGCATAGGTTTAGTGCCATGATTAGCATATTAACACTCCTAAAAGTCAAATTTTAATTGGTAGCAAATTAAAGTTAATTGGTTTTTACGTTGATGATTTTAAAGCTCTGCAGATAATTAAGTGCAGTGTTCAGAATTTTGATATGTTGACATTTTGAGAATGAACAACCTGGATCATAAATGAACAACATAACTAAGATCTTAATCATGCAAATTGAAAAACACAGCAGATTTGATTATCATGGGTTTCATATTGGCCCCCCTATTAATTGCACTTATTTATTTATTTACATCCGCTTGCATTTATTGAGCTTATTTCCCAATTGCAGTAATTATTGTTCTTTTCAAATTCCTTGGCTTAAAAGGAGCCACGTCAGGTACAAGCAGCGGTTTTACGCTTATATCCTGGCAGGGGATTTTTACACTAAGACGGTATGATGTGAATGCAATTGGAATGAGCATCTGGCAGGCCACAAGCCTCGCTCACATTTACCCGTGAGCCAAGAGCTCATTTTTTGGCACTGAGATTCATAAATTGTCATACAGCTGAATGAAGCGCTCCGCAGGGCAAAGCCGCTCTGCCTACCTGTCTTAATAACTTGTACAAGTTGATTAGAATAGGATACAGTAGCAGACCTCCTATCAAAAAAGGAAGCAACTGGACATGAAAAAGAACCTTTAGAGGAATCCATTTTGAGTCAGGCTTCTAAAAGTAGATGCTGACGGTTGCCATAAATAACAGAGGTGGCGTGATAATGGCGCAAGTTACCTTTAATAGCTCTCATTAAGACTGACACCTTCTCCGTTTGGGAGGAGATGAGAGGAAACTCATTACGGTCGCTGCGCATTAACAGCTCGCGAATAAAAAGCGTGTGTGTTTGTTTTGGAAATGTATTGTTAAACATAACATGTAGGACTAAGCTTATGTTTACAGTATTGCTATTTATAACAAGAATAAATGCGCAATAGTCTCGAGTTTACATGGCATTCCTAGACTAAGTATGAAGAGAATATTTTTGGATCTGACATCCACTGATGTGTGTCATTAAAAATGGCAACCTTTATAAAATATGCACTTCTCTTCCCCCAGATGAAATTAGAATGGTTTAAATAACTGAAGTGAATTAATCGATTTATGATTAATTACAAAAAATATTTTTAGCTAATTAAAAAATGACATTTCCTATGTTAAATAATTAGTCTGTATACAATTTTTTTACTAAATGAATAGCTCTTTATACCTTGAAATACCGAGAGGATGTCACAATGTTTTGCACGTGAAGTGTCCTGAATTTTAATTACATTCGTTTTGTAAACAAACGTAAAGGAGAAACAACTGTTGTGTTCTTGGCGCTCCGTTTATTTATAGTACGAGCACATTTTTTTATCAAATGTCATTGTTTGGCTGAAACCATAAACATGTCAAGCTGACATGCTCAAAGACAGCTATTCAACTGACAGTATAAACAGTGTTGTCGCTTCTTGTCTGTGTCTCTTTGTCGTTTTTTTCAGAAGTTTTTGTTTTTGACAGACTATGAGCCGTTGTTTTGTAACACATTCTAAAGTGGATCTATCAATCGTTCTCGGCGGTTAGTATTAACATATTTAGATCAACTCCACCGGCCAGCTCAGTCATACGAGCATTCCGGCAAAAAACACGAAGCGCGCTGCGCTCTGCGGGATGGCAGATTTACAGCGAACAAAAGTCTACCTCAGAAACACTGCAGTGCCACCATTTTGAACATCTAATCCTCGATGACAGTCACCCTGAGAATATTACCCTGTGAACCTCCCACACTGAGGATTCAGCCATGTGCAGAGATTGCTTGCTGTGCTTATACAAAGCTTTAAGCGGGACGTTCCCGTGCAGATGGGGATTCAGGCTGCTCACATGCTCGCTGAGAAAAAGTCCTCAGTGGGATTCCTATCTTCTAATTAATAAGTGGTTGACACCCAAGAAGATTGTTACAAAAGACGTAAGAACAGCCCCATCTAACATCGCAAGCAAGGATCTTGGAATCCTGTGGGAACGTTCCACTGCACCAAAAGCGTTTTGTTCAAGAATTTAATTGCACAATCTACAGACTTGTTCCTGAGAGTATTACAACATAATGACTCCGTTCCAACATGAAACTAAAAGGAAAGGACTTTTCTGTGAGCCGAGATCAAAATATTACGATGATATTATTATTGTCAAGTTGTGAGTCCTGCTCAATTTTTGAAGTTCATTGCAATTGTTTGGTGATTAAAACCCCCATTGGTCGACATTGTCAGATACAGTTAAAAATCATTTCAGTTCACATCAGTTCAAATCCAGACTGTAGACTTATTTAGGAGTGCCATGCTGAGAGATATTTTAAAAACATATTTTCTGAAGTACAGTGTAGGCTGATCTGCAGAGACATCCAAGTTCCTTTACACGTACATGACTATCTATAGTTTGATGTACAGTATCTCACACCCCTCACATTTTAGTAAATATTTTATTATATCTTTTCATGTGACAACACTGAAGAAATGACACTTTGCTACAATGTAAAGTAGTGAGTGTACAGCTTAGGGATGCTCATATTGACCGTTTAACCGTTAACCGATCATTCAAATCTTGACCGGTTAATACTATCAGTTAAACGATTTAAAGGGTATGTTTATTTTAAGTTTAATAATATTAATAACATTTTTAAATAATAAAAATAATTTAATAATACCTTTTTAAATGACTATTACATCGTACATATTTTTAGTTTTCTGTACGGGGAAAGAAAAACATGCTAAGCATTAACTCACGGAGCATGCAGACGCGTACGACTAGGTGTAAATGCCCTCCGAAACGTTTTCGAGACAGATTAAAATCCGATCACGCAAATCACTTGACGAAACAGGACACGTGTAATTCATCTGATTGTTGAGGCCACATTTGTCAGGGCTTTACTCCTCCAAACAGAGTGCCACTTCCAGGGCTGGACTGGGAAGAAAAATCGGCCCTGGCATTTTTTGGCCCACATCGGCTCTCCAACATTTCTGTCGACCAGGGGGGGATGGGGTATGGGTGGTTGTGCATGGATAGGTCTGCCAACCGGGAAGGGGGGGGTGGTGGTGCATGGTTAAATCTGTCGACGGGGAGGGGGGTGGAATGCATACGTGTTGTGTGCATTTGCATTTATAATACGTCCGTCTGAGCGGCCGAAGCGTCTGTTCCGGCCCCAAACAATAGCGGCCCACCGGGAAAACGCCCGGAATGCAAGATGGCCAGCCGGCCCTGCTGCCAGCCTTGCTCAAGCTCAAGTTCTTCGTTTTAAATGTAGACACGGGACAATCGCGCTCACAATGCGCTGTGACATTCTCTGTCTACCCGGCGTGTCTACGGCTCAGCAAAGCTAATAGCGGAGCTACTGCAGGGGAATTTCGGTGCTAGCCATCAATTTATCCTTTACATAAACTTATCTCATGGATGCTTAGCATCGGCTGTCCGTGCGCTTTGGAAAGGAGAAGAAAACGCCGCGACCGGTGGTTTCCCTGCCTTCTTTTAGACGTGACTGTGACGAGGGAGGCGTGAAGAGAGCCGTGGGAGGAGGAAGCGACGCCGGGACGCGATTGATAATGAGTGTCAACTGGGCGTCATTCCGGCCTTGTATCTCTCACGGAGGAGCGGAAGCATAAAAGGCCGAGCGGCAGGGGAATACGGCGAGAGAGGACCGGGCCCGGACAGTTAAGTTTTGTGTTTATGTTTGTGTGGCCGGCAGTCGTCCGTGAGGGGCTGCCGGCCTTTTACTTCCATATTATTGTTTGTTTATTTTTGATTAAAGTGTTTGAATGTTTGCCGGTTCCCGCCTCCTTCCTTCCGTTTTATTGAACCTTGCTACATACGAATGTGAAATATGAATAAGTAAAACATAATTTTTGTATTTTGGGTGGTATAGCAGATCGGATTCATATATGTTTAGCCAAGACTGGCTGGTGGAAAGCAAATGTGACGCGCTTCCCGAGGCGTGATCTCTACATTCCCGGGACATCCGTGCCATCTGAAAGGGTGTTTTCTGCCACGGGTCTAATTGTCAACAAGCTCCAGACTGTCCCCACAACACATAAACATGTTACTTTATTAAATAAAAACTCCAAGCTTTGGATTGAGGTAGGCCTGCTATTTTTATTTGATGGAAAAACTTTCTGACGGAAATAAACTGCCGGTTCTTCTGTGTTTTCGTTTTGTCATAATTTAATAATTAATTCAGTTTTTCTCTTGCCTGTTTATTTTATGCTTTGCTTTGGATTTATACTATTTTAGTTTTTCTCCATTGTCCAAAACGCTTCATGAAAATGTGATAATATGTGAATGCAGGTGCTGTTGTTGATGTATTCGTTATGCTGCTGTTTGCATGTTAAAATAAATCTGTGAAAAAAATGTTTGTATATTTAACGTGTCACAGACCCTCGTCAACTGTACCTGTGTCTCATTTCAAAGTCTGCGTCTTCCGGATGTCGTATGCGAAGGCGTATGCGGTGGACAAACGCGACCTCCGCAGGACGCAGCCTTCGAAATGAGAAGCAGCATGTATTTTTTAAATTCCAATTTATTATTAGAATCTTATCGGTTAACGGTTAATGTTCGGATAACGAGTGTTGGTTCTCGGTTAGGGAAATTAACTGAAATGAGCAGCTTGTATAACAGTGTAAATTTGCTGTCCCCTCAAAATAACTCAACACACAGCCATTAATGTCGAAACCGCTGGCAACAAAAGTGAGTACACCCCTAAGTGAAAATGTCCAAATTGGGCCCAAAGTGTCAATATTTTGTGTGGCCACCATTATTTTGCAGCACTGCCTTAACCCTCTTGGGCATGGAGTTCACCAGAGCTTCATAGGTTGCCACTGGAGTCCTCTTCCGCTCCTCCATGACGACATCAAGGAGCTGGTGGATGTTAGAGACCTTGCACTCCTCCACCTTCCGTTTGAGGATGCCCCACAGATGCTCAATAGGGTTTAGGTATTCACCTTTACCCTCAGCTTCTTTAGCAAGGCAGTGGTCGTCTTGGAGGTGTGTTTGGGGTCGTTATCATGTTGGAATACTGCCCTGCGGCCCAGTCTCCGAAGGGAGGGGATCATGCTCTGCTTCAGTATGTCACAGTACATGTTGGCATTCATGGTTCCCTCGATGAACTGTATTTCCCCAGTGCCGTCAGCACTTATGCAGCCCCAGACCATGACACTCCCACCACCATGCATGAGAAACACTTGTCATTGTACTCATCACCTGGTTGCCACCACACACACTTGACACCATCTGAACCAAATAAGTTTATTTTATTAGTCTGCTTGTCTTCAACTGTTTGCAGGCTTTCTTGTGCATCATCTTTAGAAGAGGCTTCCTTCTGGGACGACAGCTATGCAGACCAATTTGATGCAGTGTGCGGCGTATGGTCTGAGCACTGACAGGCTGACCCCCACCCCTTCAACCTCTGCAGCAATGCTGGCAGCACTCATACGTCTATTTCCCAAAGACAACCTCAGGATATGACGCTGAGCACGTGCACTCAACTTCTTTGGTCGAACATGGAAACGCCTGTTCTAAGAGGAACATGTCCTGTTAAACCGCTGTATGGTCTTGGCCACCGTGCTGCAGCTCAGTTTCAGGGTCTTGGAAATCTTTTTACAGCCTAGGCCATCTTTATGTAGAGCAACAATTCTTTTTTCAGATCCTCAGAGAGTTCTGTGCCATGAGGTGCCATGTTGAACTTCCAGTGGCCAGTATGAGAGTGAGAGCGATAACACCAAATTTAACACACCTGCTCCCCATTCACACCTGAGACCTTGTAACACTAACAAATCACATGACACCGGGGAGGGAAAATGGCTATTTGGGCCCAATTTGGACATTTTCACTTAGGGGTGTACTCACTTTTGTTGCCAGCGGTTTAGACATTAATGGCTGTGTGTTGAGTTATTTTGAGGGGAAAGCAAATTTACACTGTTATACAAGCTGTACACTCACTACTTTACATTGTAGCAAAGTGTCATTTCTTCAGTGTTGTCACATGAAAAGATATAATAAAATATTTACAAAATGTGAGGGGCATACTCACTTCTGTGAGATACTGTTATGTCTATTTTTGATGTGCACATTTCATAACAGCCTCACTGCAGATTCACTGTTTATATACCTCTGAAATTCTGCATTTAGATAAAAAATATTTATATATTGTATGTCTGAATTATATTAAGAACTCAGTTACATGCAAAAATAGTGCCAATGTTACCGTAGCAGTAAAAAGGTCTTTTGGAAAAAGTAACAAATCAGTAAGTCATAGGACAAAATACAGTAAAGTTTTGTCTCCATTAAGTAAACATCTCTGGATTAGATTACAGATTTTGTTGGTATAAAGTTAGAAAGCATTCATTTATAGATACATTGAAGGGATAGTTCACTCAGAAATAAATTCTTGATCGTAAGTAAACTGTTTCATAATTTACTCACCATTATGTCTTTCCAAATGTATGACTTTCTTTCTTCTGCAGATCTTAAAGCGGCCGTCACTCAGACAGATTCTGCATATCTCATGTTAATCTTGAGTACTTACAGAATAGCACCGCACCCTTCATACGGATTTTCATGTTCTAATTTTTTTTTCCGAAACCTATACGTACGATGGGGGAGTGTATCGAGCACAGAAACAAGTTGCTTTTTGACAAGTTGACCATGTCAAGCATGAGAAGACAAGCACGTTTAACATTGTAAAGAAGTCAGAATGCATGAAACATCGTTGCACGTCCTCTTTAAAAGAAGGTATTTTAAAAAACAAAACCATTGAGAAATTTCTGATATTTCAAAAATATCTCCTTTTGCATTCAACAACAGAAAGAGTCATATACAGGATTCGAACAACATAAGGCTGAATAGATGACAGTTTTTTTTATGGAACCATCCCTTCAATTTCTATGTTGTGTTGCAATTGTGGTTGCTCTGTTGTAATTGTTTCTCTAGTACAGAAAAGTCCACTTGTATTTTTGGTCAGAAGAATAAAATATGTACAAACTAGGTTTGGGCACAAACCTAAAATATAAATGCTCAGGCCAGCTAATTGAAAATAAAGTAAATCAAAAACCCCTTCTTACCTCAGTATGTATCTATCTCTGCTCTCTTCTTTGTCTTCCTTCTCCCCTGCCAAGGCCATAACATAACAAGACCAACACACCATTAAACTTTCCACTAAATGTTCAAGACATTTTCTTTTTCCCTCCACCACCCCCACTGTAACTGCTGAGGATTTTTTAAGGTGATAACCACTAGAAGCCATTTCTACCACAGTATGCCTTCACGACCAATGTTATGTCTCCAAACTCCTCTCCAGCTGCTCTAAAGCACAGGCACATCCATCTGATCTTATCAACAGTTATAAACAGGCTCAGTACACATCACTGGCCAAAAAAGCAAAATAAAAACTCTCCACTTACAGACCGATCTCCTCCAGCTCCTGATGACCACATTTCTGCACAAACTTAAGGGGGTGCACCTCAAACTTCTTATTGTCTTGCTCCACATGCTTGCCGCACATTTACTGAAGGCCATCAGTTTCAAAGCATTGATGCTTAAAAGTACTGTACATCTCATAAAATGCTTCAAAAACAATTTTATAATAAAAACTATATAAAAAGTAAAAAAATGTATACAAATGTAAAACATTATGTGTAACTTGATGAACAGCTAAATAACATAGAAAACCAATAACTTGAACCTGAAATTACAAGGGTATTTTTTTTTTTACCAAAAAAAGCACTTTACATTATTTTACCCACAAGCAATATTGTTAAAAGTGGACAACATTCAAAATGAATATTGACAAGAACAAGCCTTAAAACTAATGCTTGGCTAAATTCCACTTGAGTCCTCATGTTCCTCACGCCCACTAGCATTAATCCAACTTTTCTCTCACCCTGTTATGTGGCCTTTCACACAAACTGTTGCACTGTTTTTGAATGTCAAGGGTTGTTGCAAGCATTTTTAATCTGCACTGATGGATATTGGCAAACAGCTTGCTTCTGTGAGTAAGGATAACCTTCCATTTGATCAATCCTGCACAAAGTCACAAAGACTATTCCCCCCAATAAATCAATAACTCACATTTGTTTGTCTCAGTGCTTTATATCCCTCTCTCACTCTCTTGCTGCTCACCTATCTTTCTCCTCTCATGCTCCCTCATTCTCTGTCTTTCTCCACTGCATATACAGTACATTAAGTGTTTTATTATGTAATTGAATATCACTGAGGTTGTGACTGCCAGGCTTGAACTGCGTGTACATTTCAGTTGTTGCACGGCTGCTTTTATGTGTTTATTTAGAAAGTGTTTGGAATTAGCACAACACACTTCTGATGGGAAGAGCTTGTGGATATTGAAAATGCATTGCATACCTGCAAAGTGCAATGGATGAAAAAAGAAAGTACTTGATGAATCCCAAATTTTCATTTACAGCATTTAAGATGCATTCTTAATGTATTTATTACTGTTTACTTCCCTACAGTAGTAAAAAATCCTTATGCTTCAAATCATTCTTTACATCCCATTCCCATTACAATGAATGATTGTTGGAAAATATCTTAACTGTAGAGTTTCCACAGAGACAAGCTTATGATGGACTTAAGCAGTTGTCTTGGTTTTGTCTTACACTTTTCAGTAATGTCATTACCGAGTGGTTTGAAAATACTGTAACTTATATTTTACTTACACATGCTGTTAACTGGTGCTACCTAGTCATGAAGTCTTGAAGTGAGGTATACTGCAATGGAACTTTTTCACAAGACTGTGATGACATGTTCAACCTCGTAAAAAGGTATTTTATAAGTTCATTTAAAAAAATAATATACGTTTATAACACTATACTTTGTATTATATTACCTTTGCATCAAATTACAAAAAATAGTTCTCAATTCTCATACAGCGTCTATGGAAGTCACGGCAAATTTGACATCATTCTCTCTTTTGACTGCCGTTATCACACTCTCTCTATTTTTTTCATTATGTTTAAAGTAATGAAAACACTTTCGTTGAGTTTTTATTTTGCTATTATGAGCAAATGAGGATGCAAAAACAAATTGTGGTAGTCCCCGTTCACCGCTATAGAAGTTTACCCAACTATGAAGACTTCCGCTGCTTAGAAACCCGGACAGACCCAGAACAAAATAATCAATATGAGTGATGGTTTACAGGTGCTTGACCATATCATGTAGTACACAAAGACAAAGGTGCTTATTATGGATATAAATGCAAAATGTGACTTACATTTACATTTTACATTTATTCATTTGGCAGACGCTTTTATCCAAAGCGACTTACAAGCAGGAGGGCATATAAACATTTTGTCAACACGCTAAACAGTACCGTTAGTTTACAAACAGTAGCGTTAGTTTACAAGTCTTGGAATGACTTGTTCAATTAATGATAATCAAAGGCCATGTTTAATATTGGCGTACCCTAAACTGGACATTTTACTGTATTAAAAGCATAGGGAAATTATATATATATATATACAGGTATATATATATTAACTCATGTATAAATTCATTACATTACGCTTCTCAAGTGGTGAAAAACAAATAAAAGCTCCACAAAGAGAGGTTTGTATGACAAAATAGTTTACTGTAAATCAGCCCAAGCCTCTATCCCCTAGCTACATTGAATACCTTGGCAGTATCCCTAAGTCTAACAATTTCCCAGTATTCTTGTTGACAAAAATCACCACTAGCTTTATGCCGGGGTGGGGAAGGATGGGCGAGAACTGTAAAATGGCATGCAATTAGTCTCTGTGATATGAAATAGCTATCGTCCATTAATCTTTGATTGTAAATGAGAAGAGGATTTGAGTCTGTGCGTGGCAGTCTGTCAGATGTGCATGGAAGATAGTGCCTTGGGGGATGTGCTCCAGGGGCCATAGTCTCTGATTGAGCTTAACATATCTAACAGGCTGAACTTATGCCTCATTATGGCTTTCTAGCTTTTTGAAAATCCCTGTTGAGATCCAGTTCTTGTGTTTCTTAACTGCATACATACAGTATGGGCGAGCAAGTTTCAAACGGAGCGCACAGTCGCATAGCAGTACAGAGAGAAGTTTGTAGCTACAGCACTTCAAGCAGTCTTGATGGTTTAATTAATTTAAGCTTGCTGCGTCAAATGTCTTGTTTTGCTAGATCGTATTTCATATATAGCTTGATGAATCATCAAGACTGGGAGCCTCAAATCAACACAAGCAGCAAGACTGTGGATAGAAAGATTTCTTTAGTAAGCCTTTGCTCCCTTTCAGTGACAAAAATATAGAGGTACTTTGAGAATGAGGTTATTAATTTTGCCTGGACAGTTGTTACAGTGCCAATCTTTTTTACTTGGTCATTCTCAGCTCCTCTGACATTCGTTCTCAAAACAAATCTGTAAGATTTTCCAATGGATTTTGGCAGCAGAATCATAACACTGAGTACACTATAACAAATTGAGTCAAAGGGGATGCTGTGTCTAAATATTACTGGCATGTAAATTATTTCTGAGATTTACCAAATCAACACCAACAACAATCTGTGTAACACGATCAAAACGACTCCAGTCGGTAAACCTGACATCCTTCGTATATAGCATATAGGCACATAATGTCTCCAACCATCCGTCATAAAAAGAACCCATGGCCATAAAGCATTATTTCAGATGACGTATATTCTCCTATTTTAAAGTCTAACCAGCTTTACAACAGTCTTCACCAGAAGCATTTTCACTCATGATAACATTGGTATTGGTCCCAACGGGGATAACTGAAGCATGGTCATGTTTATGGTTGTTTATTAGGTGTTCCCATAAGGGTTGCCCACATCTTGTAAAACCTGACTGGAGCTCATGAGAATCCCATGACTTTCATAGACGAAGATTTACTGTATGCATGGGACATTTACTCTGACTGATGTTTATTGGTTCAAATTACGACAGATCTTGAATGGAGACATGAAATGGAGACGGCCCCTTAGTCCAAACACAATTCTATTGAGAAGTAGACCATGTGATAATGAGACATACAATCTCAACACCCGCTCGCCCTCGCTTGTTGGCCAAATGAATTAGACTGTGAATTCAGAAGGATAACATTTGCTTCAGCCAGCAGGCCCATCACACTGATGACATGTGACAGGTGTAAACCACGGCTAAAATGGTCTGCTGGGAATCAGCGCTACAATAATTATTGACGCTTAAATAAATCCAGCCCCTGTTTTGTTTTGGCATATCCTCTGATTCATGCCTCGATGAAAAGAGCTGTTCATCACGGCCTTATGGTCTGACATCATCATAGTGACGTAGACAAACACTGTAATATAATGCTGGGTGGGGGAGATTAACAGAAATAGGTAAAGAATGTGCTGCCTGAGAATTTATCTTGACTTAATTCTAGTGGTGGTTTTTAAAATAAATGCATGTCAGGACGTCAATCGTTGTAATACACAATCCTCCAAGCATAAACATTTCTAAATGTTAAGGGTAATGTATTGTAAGTGAAATACATTAACATACCCTAGTTGATGGTGGATAAACATGTCCATTTAAAGGTTGATTTTCTCAAAGTGTAAACACTGTGGCTCTTTGATAGTATTAAAAATGTTGCTCTGTTAGTTTAAACATCCTGACGGCCCAGCAAAGCATGCCTCATCCAATAACATGAGTTTGTTTGACCAATTACAGATGGGGTGTAGGGCTGTTTGGTACTAAAAATGACATACTCTCTAGCAGTGTGTGATGTGACAATTCGTCTGTCCACACTGAAAGCTAAAATGCGGTCTGACAGCCTATCAGAAAAGTGTCTGTCTGAGTTCTCTCTGTTTACATGTTTCCCTTTCAGTTTCCAACCTAGTTTTGGTTGAAGTGCAGATGTTAGACATTAAACAAAAACCTACAAAGACCCAGGGTTTAAGTGAAAAGATGTTTAACCCAGAGGTTGCGCTAGACTTTTTCAGGCTCGTAAAAAATCCGTCATAATCTATTTTTACCCGTCACTATGGTGCAAGGTGATATTACGTGCCACTTAGCATGTTAGTGACATCATTGCAACGTACATACGTTCTTTGAACTTACTAGGCTTGTTCAACTTGATGCGGCACCGCAAGATCCGACAGGCGGATGACATCAAAGTACCGCGAGAGCGATTCGAAAGCAAACTTTTTTCTCTTCGGCGCCGCATCAAGTCGAACAAGCCTACTGTATTTTAATACCCAATAAAGCAAAAGTGGCACATGACGAGAGGGTCTGATTGAATGACACATGTAACAACGTTAGAGATCGCTGTGTTATTAGGCCTATAAAAAGCGAAAAAATATTTTCAGTTCGTATAGAAACTATGGCGAAACAAATTAGACGGTGGTGGTATAGTCATCTTGTTTATACACGCCCCTGGCTCCGCACCGCAAATCTCCGCTGATCCCCCGTGGGTTTTCCTGAATGTAGGAAGCGTTTATGAGTAATGAATGGGAAACGTACGCGTTCCTTCACATCCCTACGATCACGTTCTGATGAAAGGAAAGGATTGGATGCTACCAACTCGACAAAAAGGGGAATTACAAACTGCCCTCTTTGAAATCCGTCAAAATGGCGGACGGCCTTCAGATCGTTCCGTCACTGATATAAAAAATCCGTCAATGATGGAGAATTTTCTGTTAACGCGACCTCTGGTTTAACCTGCTCTTTTTCATGATCATGAGTTCTGCTCAAAGGTCTTAGCAGACTAGCTGGGGTAGTTATGGCCTACATAAACATGAAAGTGAAGCTTGCATAAACTACAGCAATATTTGTCCCTATAAACACTGGAGTCATTATGTGAGAGCAAATTAAACTCGGATCATGTTAGCCAGGAGAAAATGATAGAGAACATATGGGGCTTTCAAGTAGAAAAGCTGTAATATGCAGAGGTAAATGTCAAAATAAAATGAACTATAGGTAATTCATATACCAACATGCCCACAATAATACTACATGTCTCAAGTAAATACATTTAGTAGAAAATGCATGCAAAACAGACTATAAACAAAACTTTGGAATTTCAATGCCCTGGCGGAAAGTTTGAGAACATATTAAGAAAATCTGACAGGCTTCGCTGATTACAGCATGGAAACCTAATGCCCACAAGCCAAAATGTTGAGAGAAATGCTGTAATTGGCTCGTAAAACTGATTTTTAATATCCAGTGTCCCAGATTATTTTTTCTTAGCTTTATAAAGCCTTTAGGTCTTACATAGCTCAGCAAACAACTCTAAAAAAGGGTCTGTGGAGACGAAATGAAATAAGGTGTAAAGAGACATGCTTCCGCCTACTGTAGGTCAATAAGCATGTGTGTTTAAAAGCGATCATGCTCTCTGCTATACATTACACCAATTAAACTGAAAATTCTATCAAAAGCATCCACTAGAAATGATGAAGGACAGAAACATGGTCTTGCCTTCCAAAAGCAGACGTTACAAGATATATACCTAACCAATCCAATCCCGGTGAGGTTGCAAATTGCAACCAACGGCTCACTGCACCCCTCCCTTTCAAGTGAAGTGAAGTGAAGTAAAAGTGACCTATTAGTCAGATATGGTGACCCATACCCGAAATGTGACCTCTGCTTTTAACCCATCCAGAGAGTAGTGAACACAAGCACAGCAAGTCGTGAACGCACGTACACCCGGAGCAGTGGTTCAAAGCACTATGGCGGCTGACACGTCCTTACATGTTCACATTTTGCCGAAGGAGATAACGTATTTACGAAATGCGCTGTAGAGCTGTTTGTCTAAAATGTCACCACAAGTTAGTTTTTGAAGTATTCAGGAGATAAAGAAATTTGGCCAACACACAAAATAACCTATACATTACCAATGAGCAAACTCCACTATGAGAGATAACATGTTCACCTTCAAAAAACAAATATGCCTCAAATAGAATCTAATTAATATTAATTATGTAAAACACATCAAAAGATTTAGCCTCATCATGAGAAAGTAGTGAACTGCTTCATCGCATCAAAATATGTTTAAGATGTTTTTAAGACTCAACTTTTAGAGGTGCACATTTATCCATGACCAGAAATGATTTACCCAATCAGCGAGGGGCACATCGTCGCTGAAGTAGAGCAATGAGTCAGTGTCCTTCATAATAGTGTTCATGCTCACCCTACTGTCTCATTCCATATTCCACTTTTCTCTAAGCCTTCATCCCTGACACCCCCCACCCACACTGCCAGCCATTTTGCACAATCGCTCAGTGTTAACAGGAATCAGCACTGGAGTGTGGTGGGGTGATGATGCCCTAATGAAGATGAATATTCAGCTGCTTGAGAAAGGTTCCTGGAATATTTCCCAGTCTGTGCCTGCTGCCACACTCAAACTGGCAGCAGAGAGAAGGGACCGAGTCACAGAGAGACAGCAGCACAGCTCTTGCACACCAACATTTCTACCTCTAGATAATGAGTGTGATGCAAACAACACGGAACATGCATAATGGGCCTCGTTCAATAATAATTGCCCACAAGTTGCGTGCTTATGTACACAGAAAAAGTTCTCATGCAAGCTTTTTTCAATTCCACAAAACATCACACTCTAGTTTTATGCTCAAACACGTGTACGGCACGCAAATTTGTAAACAAGGCCCACGCTGTGCTATGGTGGGAGCCTGAGTGAGGAGCCTTTGTTCAGTCAATTTTGTAAATGTAGCTACACAACTCAAAAACCATAACTCACGTATAAAAGCAGTTAGAGATATAGACAAAAAAAGAGAAATATAGAGGGTATGCACATGTAGTCACTGTACCACGTGAACACGCTGGAACGCACCCGCTTGAGTGGTAAAACACTCGGCAAAATGAATTGTTACAATATCAGGAGGAAACACAATTCCACGCAACATTTGAGTGTCCAAGAACACCTGATTCCGACCTGTAAGTTGTAAGGTAATCATAAGGATCACTGTCGAGTCCAGCTGCTTGTAATTTCAGCAAATAATTGCGTGTTTTAGTACCGGTTTCTTTGTTTCTCCTATTGAAAGCAGCCATTTTGCTGAGTGTTTTACCACTCAAGGGAGTGTGTCCCCGGAATGTTCAAGTGGGAAAGTGACGTCAATGCATACCCTCTATAGTTGCAAGCAGTGATAATGGGGCCAAGCTTCTCAGTGGCACAAGCACTTTACTAATTATAATCAGGGATGCACATAAGTGGTGCGCAGGTGCGCATGCAAGACCAAAATTAAAAATGCACTCTGTAAATGAGTTTAGACCGCTCATTTGCGTACTGACATGGTTGAAACCTTTTGATGCACAATCACTGTTTTAGACCGACTAAATGTAATACTGGATAAGATTTCCGTTTGTACTGAATGCTGCCAAATCTACTGATATCTCGTTTGTTCCCGATGATAAACGGGACCTGAGTGTAAATTTTGAAAAACGGAGTATTGGTAGCTCCGCCTTTGTTGGTTCTGCTTTCGTTACTAGAGAAGCACGCGGCACGCGCAGCCTCTGTGAATGTCTGGAACTGCTTCTCTTAAACTTTCTAAAAGGACAAGCTGTTTAAACTTGACACTTGCACGCAGCATGTGTTTCTCTATGCTATACTCGATCCTAGCTCCGCACCGCAAGTCTCCATGTGCGTTCGCAAGTGCACTTCCCAGCAACCTGCCAAAAACCAAAAGGTTGTCGTTTTAGGTTTCAAAATTGGTGTTGAAAATTAATATTTACTAATGTAAAAAGAAAAACAAGAAGAAATACATTATCATTGAATTTTAAGTGTATTTTAAAGTAATATAAATATAGTATTATCCCACTTTATTATTTTGTCTATTGTTCATTAAAAAGTAACTACTTTTATTTTTAATAGGTACATATAATTTGTCACACTATGTGCAATGTGAGCACCAAACCGAATCTCCAGGTGCTCTCTTGAGAACCAGATAGAAAAACTTATGTGCACCCCTGATTATAATACAAATTAACAAAGACTGCAGAAAATTACTTCAATATCATATTTCAACTTTTTAAGGAGAACTTTAAACTTGTCAACGATGTCCTGTGCTTAGTGGTCTTCAGACGCGGGGCGGGGCATTTAAAACATGACAACTAGCCCATAAACAAACTTAATATAAATTACTGTAAATAATTAATTCACTAAATTTACCATATCCATTGCATGAATTTAATCACCCTTGTAATTATCATTTTTACTAAAAATATCTGAGGGACCCCCCTAAGTCTATTTTTTACTTCTTATGGGGGTCCATAATGCCTTATGGGGGATCCCGGATCCCCCCAGCCCCCCTGCAATTCGAGCACTGCTTAACATAACATCACAACAAATTTAAAAATTACCTGTTTTTCTTAGCTCAAACAGATGTTGAAAGAGCAGAATGAGTAAGCTAGCAGAACATACTTAACATTTTCTGAATAATAAACTAGAAGGTTAATACAGCTGACAAAAGCTTCCGATAAAAAACGTACATGTGCTTATGAATGTCATTCAATGACTAATGCTATTAATTCTAAGGGGGCTATCAAACTGGAAGTTCAGTTCAAAATAGGGTAGGCCTACAGTTTGCATAAAAAATTGTTAATGTAAAAGCTGTTATACTGAACGGGAGCGCACTGGGGTAGATGCTTTTTTATGAATTTAACAAAAAAGCGTAATGCTGGGCGATATACCGGTTCATACCGAATACCGGTGTGTATTTTTGTTATGATATGATTTTTTAATATACCGCATTACGGTGTATGTCGCTTAAACAACGTGCGGAACGCGGCAAAGCGCGACACTGTTTCAGTGGGGTCCCTTTTCACTGTGACCGGCCATTCACACAGAATGCGTGGCTGAGTCCGAAATCGCATACTCAATGGGTAGGTACTCAATTTCAGTAGGTACGTACTCAACGGGGCTAAATGGGTACGTACTGTTTTCCCAGAATGGGTGTAGTATGAATGCGATCGGCCGTTGTCCGCCATATTGATGATCTTCTTTTCCTTTTTAATGGCGGGGAGCAAATTACGTTTGTGGTGCATGTCCGCCACCTACTGTACTGGAGTGCACATGGGCCAGAGATTAACCATGCGACGTAATAACAAGCGCAACAATTTAAATTATAAGAGAGAGGTGCATTAACATCAGTAATGCTAACTTTAGCCTCCATGAGTTTTCCCAGCATTTGCAACATGTTTGTAATGCCTTCACAAAGGAGACGTCGGGTAGCTGCTCGACGATCTCGCCTTAAGGAGAGCACTGCTGATATTATTGCCAAGGAATATAAGTATTATTGCTTATAAATTAAATGTACCCTAGAAATGCATTGCTAGCCCAAACCTACACTTGTGCACAATATTATTGATAAGTGCTGACCAATACTTATAATTTTTTTTCCTGAAAATTATATGTACATTTTACATTTAGCAGACGCTTTTATCCATATATTGATATATATGATATATTGTATTAAAATAAGCTACTAAATGTAATTGTATTGCCATATGTTATCTATGCATTAATACAGACTACAAAAATGTGAATGCATACGTTTTCAGTGAAGCAATGACATAATGCATGAAGTAATGTAATATGTTTTATTTACAGAAAACTATAGAAAAAACATGAATAAAAAATACGTAAATTTGATGTAAGAAAATAAATGAATTTAATCATTATTAATACATATACAAGTAAACATCACATAAATCAAAGCTTTATTTCAATTTATTGTTGTAACAAATTATCCTGTATCTACAGGCGTTGAACCCCACATCCTACTGCCATCTTGCAGCTGACCACCGTTTTTTCCTTTTATACTGTTTTTGTTGCTGTTACTTATAGGCCATGATTAAAACGTGCACACAAATATTGCATCCAGTATTTGTGCCTTTTCATGATATTAAATTAAAAGGGATATTGTCTTTTTAATTGTATTTTATATTCCTTAATGCCTTACTTTACCCAAAAAAATGCTACTAATTTACTTACCCACAGCAGGGCCGGATTATCCAATGGGCATTATGGGCACAGGCCCAGGGGCCCATGCACGCTTGGGGCCCAGGCAAGGGGGAAAAAAATCACATAACATCGTTTACGCCATATTCATTCTGCCGTGCGCTTCTCTCTCCCGCGCACATTGAGGTGCACACACAAAACACAGTTTCAAAATTAGGAAGTCTGTCTTTTGATTTAGTCACTTTTACGAGCCCTCCAGCGGCTTTTGTTTAGAAGAAGCGCATAGCGACAAATCTAGCGACTTCTTGGATAAACCTTAGCTTTCATTCAGTGGGAACATGTCGCCAGTGCTGTCCAGCGAGCGCGAGGTCTCTCTTTCCCGGCAGGAAGAAGCAGCACCGTACGACAGATAACTCGTGAATAAAATGAGTACAAAACAGCGTTTCCAACAACCTGTCACTGTTATCGACTGTTTGGATATATAAATATGAACAAAGTTCGTCGGTCAATATGCACATGGGTACTATGAGGCTGTGTGAAAGAACATATAGTCGAAATCACCGCTTTTTATTATGAGTTGTTAGATGATGTCGCGTCATGAACTGACAACAGAAAATATGTCAATGAGAACGGTTTTATTGTTGTAAATATAATTAATTGATATACCTTAAATCTTAAAAGGTTAGAGTTTTTTTACATTTATTTGGTGGTGTTTCCTTGCCAATTGTGAATTATTTTATATTGATATAATGTTGATCAGTAACTGCCTTACCCATCATTATTAGATAATCCACAGTGCTTTTACATACATTGCAAAATGTTTACATACACACAAATATGATGATGTCATAATATACAGTATAAAAGAAGTTATAATACTCGTTAATGTCGTTTACTGAAACACATTACAGGCTTACATAATAACGCGAGTCCCGAGGTGCTTGTTACACAACCCTTACGAAAATGGTTTTTTGGTGGTACAAGTAACCATGGTTTTTTGGTGCATTGATTACTCAGGGCAAAACCATGGTTTTACTACAGTAACCATGTTTTTTTGGTTTTAACTTTAGTAAAACCATGGTTTTTCAATTTTAACTGTAGTAAAACCATGGTAAATTTGGAAATAAAGTTTAACAAATGGACAAATTACTCTTGTAGTATAATCATTGACAAAGACTGCCCGTTTATTCTTTGAAAAAATGAAGATGGAAATATTTTACAATTGCATTTAAGAATATTCTTAAGAACTTTCTGTAGTTTATCTGAAGAATGTTCTTATATTTTCTCTTAAGAACAGTTTTGTGAATCCGGCGTGTTTGTGTTGAATTATGGAAGAATCTGATAGAACTGAATTAAAAGGTTGAGGTGTGGTAGTGTGTGCTTGAATATGCCAGTGAGTTACAGTATGCAGGGAAAGGTCTTAATATTGTTGTTGCTGGTCCAGGAAGGCCTTGTTGCAATCATGTGGTGTAAATGATGGAGGATGTGTACAGGTGTTGATATTGTCCTTCAGGTTGTGATCATAGTTTGTAACTTTTCTAAGTTTGTAATGTAATCCTGTATAAGATAGAGGTGCTTCATACACATAGTACCCTAAGATAATTTAAAACTTTATTGTGCGCATGTGTGTGTATGGGGGGGTCCATAAGACACTTGTGCCCAGGGGCCTCTGAGTTCTTATAATCGGGCCTGACCCACAGTCCTCCAGTACATCGAGATGTGGGTGGCATTGTTTTTATAAGATATTTGGTTGAATTAATTAAAGTTAAATCAATAAAAGTAAAAAACGCAAATACATTCAACACAAAAGTATTCCCTGCCCCTTGTGACGTTAAATTCATGATTATAAAACGAGTCAATTGATCTGTGCAAGAAACTGAACGCTATTATCACATCTTCGGGAGAATTCCCATCGCATTCATGTGCCCCACGCACTTATAGGGCGAGTTCTGGGGGGAGATGAACAGCTGTTTTTCGTAAATATAGCCGTTATTCATAATGAATGCAGTAATAAAAACAACACCGTTTCCCCCTTATCTGACACAACCGTTCACGTGGTGTACCCTTCCTACAGATAGCCTACTTTCAAGGGCACAACACGCGTTTTAGAACGCGACCTATCGCGTGCGCAAACCGATTGCCTGTGGCTGTGCAATGCATTGCTCATTATAACGTTGTAAATAACATTAAGTTTTTTGGACTGACCGATTAAATCGATTTATAAAACGTAAAACATTATGAGCCGCGGGAATTACTTTCGTTTTGAATGTAGCAGCGTTTTGGGCTTTTAAAGATGTGGCGTCTCAGGAGGACGTGCATTTAAAGAACACCGTTCTTAAAGTCTCTCCACTTATTTGAAATGTTAAGGCGGGCCAGGAAAAGATGATTGACGGGCCGCATTTGGCCCGCGGGCCGCCAGTTGACTAGCCCTGGCCTAAAGGCTACAAAGGCCCATCCTCTGCAAACAGACTCATTAACATTCATTACTCTTAGTCTTGGCATCACCATTAACTGACATATGAATATGACAAAGAAACAAATATTTCAGGAAAGGTTAAACAAAAAGTACATAACTAAAATTATAGTGCCCTGACATTTCCTACCAGTCTTCACGATTTTATCCGTTGTGTGAGAGAAACTACGCTACCACCACACCATATCGCCATATGCAGGTGGGATATTTCCTGCAAAACGCAACTACTGCTCACTGCCTGCGAAAGCATTTTCTGTAGAATCAGTGTTATGAGAGTAGGTGACTCTCGTGGCAGAAATTCAGTACCAATATTATTTCAATATTGATAATTGCTACTATTCAATTGACATCCGTGTGTACTGTATAAATTGACAGGCCAGAAGGTAAGAAGTGGTATTGTGCACATTCTCCAAACTCTACTTTTTACTTCATACATTGATGACTTCAAATACGAAACATAAAAACATCATAGAGACGTTTGTTAAAGTGTGTGACACCAATAATAAATCCAGATAACATGAAACCCATGGCCTAAACTGTATATAAGTGCGCTCATCATCTTACTTTGAAAGCTCTCATTTTCTCTTCCTGGGATTTAATGCTTCTTTATAGTGCTGAGCAAGCGCTCTGGGATGAGAGGGCCAGGGATTTAGCTTCTGTCGCTGCTGCAGTCCGGTGAAGGGAATTGGCAGATTATTTGGTCAGCTGTGATCAGTTCCGCTACAGATTAAAAGACTGAGATTCCCAGGATGTGCGAGTTTCTACTTTATATAAATCCATCAAAGTCAGATGCACAGTCTGGTGAGCCGGTCTAAAATAAAATAATGGAATAAAATAGTGATCTACAATAAGAGTGCAACTCTTTATAGTCATTGTACTACCAGAGATGTTTTTCACAGACAAAATGCATGTGTTGCTGATTTTAATTATCTTTAAAAGGCGTGTTTAAAAAAAAGTTATCCATATTCTGAGTGCAACATTAAGTCAAAGAGAAATAGAAAGCTAAAATATTTTTATTCATGTTGGTCTTTTCCTGTTTAATACTATGATGTGTGACATTCTACACAGACGATACCTTGTGTTGACTACAAAGTTCTCTTGTGGCACACAAATGTCACAAAATCATAAATGAGTTCAGTTGAGCTGAATATTGGCATCCTGAAAATAAAAAAAAGTACATTTACTGTTTCTTTGCAAAAACATTAATTTGATTCCAATTTATATATGTTATTTATTTTTAATAAATAAATGCAATAACATTTCTTATAATTTCTTTATAATTTCTTATTATTCTGTGGATTGTGGTTCCAGGAAGGTAGAGGGCGCTGTGTTTCTTATGCGTCACACACTTTAAAACTCAACAAGATCACGTCCATGCCACTGTTGTTTTATTTCTGTCATTTCTTCAGGTTAGTTTGTTTCACTTTACTATGTGGATGTAAAACGCACAAGTGTGAGATACAAAACACTGAGTGTTGCTGAGATTTTTTATTCTATTACATGTCCAAATTTATGCCGGTTTTTCAATGTTGTCTGGAGTTCGGCGCATGCGTTTTCTTGCGCACTGTAATGCTCTGTAAAACACGCAGGTGTATTAATGTATATGTGGCAAAACACAATACTGGTCAGTTCTGCATGTTGGAATTCAACAAGAATACCAAACTGAGTGTAAAGGGTAATACATGTTAGGCAAGAAAATGTTTCTAGACCTGTTGATAACTTCTCCAACAACATTCACAGTAGTTGGCATCTTAACGTTACAGGCAACCAGTTCTGAATATATTCCTGATTGGGTACATAGATTATTGAAATGTCATTGATAAGGCTTTGTATATGATCATTTAGGAATGCTTTTGTGCTTGATAGTAGCTATTGTGTTACCAACATGATGCCAATTGATTTGGATGCCATTTCTTAATTGCTGTCTCAAGTGCCACTTCTTAATATTAAACATAGGCCTGTTAAGTGTGTCCCCAGCCCAACCTAATGATCTGCATCTTATTATTGAGCATAACAAAATAAAGCATATAGACTAAAACAACTTCATATTGTAAGGATGATATATGTAATATGCTGTTTTTACCTCTGTGCAGGAGCAGCATTGGAACTACATTGGCATGAAGTTTAGAGGAAATATTTATCATTGTTCAGTAATGAGACCAGCACATAACTATAAGCTTGCGAACTGAACGCGAACAACATTAGACTAAAAGTAATATTTCCACTAAAAGAGTAGTAATAAATAACTGATCTAAAACAAGAACCATTAGGGAGTGCAAACTCTGATGCAACGCTAACAAAAAACAACTTTAAAGTTACCTCACAGGTCTCTGGTCTCTAACCAATTAGCTAGGCATTAGAAAGATGTAGTACAAGTTGGGTTGTCTGTTTGGTCACAGTTGATTCATCAGTAAACCAAGCCCTTAGCAAAAAAAGAAAAACAATACTTGTAACATGCAACAAAGGATGTATAGGGTTGGGAGGGCATAGCTTAGTGGTCAACTGAAACGCATTTGCATTTGCATTTGTTGTTTTTTTACTTAAGGACTGTGACATCTACAGTATGTACATATAAGCCACCAACCCACTATAAATGACAATTTTTTCATCTTACTATACAAGAGAAAAACAGAAAAGGCACCACAGTGTCACCATAATTAGAATGTCATTTTAAAATGACAAGGCTATGTTTAAGAATTTATGAAGACAGGAAAAATACAGCCAAAAATCTTTATAAGAGCAATCTGCAGACAAATGTAGTGTCTGATAAGAAATGAGTTGTGTTTGTCACTATTCACAGTGGAGTTCAATATAAAAACAGCTCTTAACCGACCCTCAGATCATTTTTTAAGCCTGTTTGTGCATACCGTCCTTATTTATAGATAGAATAAAGTTACTGCGCGTACCTGTAAGATTCTCAAAGCAGAGTTTTATAATAAGTCTGTGTTTTACCAAAGCCATGGTTTTTGTCCCAATGTAAAATGTACATATTGCTTGACATGGGTAATTAAAGTTCATTATATCGTTCTTTTATAACACATTTTCTACTGCTGACAAGTGACTGCAGAATTGTTCTTTCATTATGTATACAGTTCGTTGGCCACATGTATTTTGAGCTAAAATATCTGGAATATTTTAGCTAGAAAATGCAAACCACATTTCTAACTGTAGCAGTTTTGTCTGTTTATTTCTGGATTAAAGCCTTAAAGTTAAGAGAACATGTCTCTCAGGAATAGCACTTGCCTCTCCATCACTGTGTACCTCCGCTAGCAGCATGTGAAGGTGGGGCCTGTGACAATTTCAACTGTAAACGGCAAACTTGACAAAAAGCTAATGGACCAGCAAAATCAGCTTGCGGGCCGTAGCAGATGGCCACAGTCACTTCAAAGTAGTTCGGTTGGCCAAGTGTTCTTCTGTTTTTCTGTTCCCTGAAGGCTGAAGAGAATAACGCTCAGTTAGTGTGAGTAGTAGTCAGCTCTCTGACCAAAACCATTTTACTGTGTGAGAAAACAGTTTATGCATAATACAGAAGTTATGACTTGAGCAACAGCAAACAAGGTATAAGATTCAACTTGGTCCATGGTTATTAGGGGTGTAACGGTTTAGAGTACTCGCGGTTCGGTTAGGATTGCGGTTTTAGTGTCATGGTTTCAGTTCGGTTCGGTATGTTCAAGAAAAAATGGCTGTCAAATTCAAGAATTATTATTTATTTATTAGGTAACAAACACTTAAAACTTTGCAAAAGTTTCTTTGCAAAAACAAACAATTATGCAGTTTCTTACCTCTGCAAAACTCAACCTTCTAACTTAAGAACATGTGCATTATTGTGCTTCAAGTTGGCTACTAACATAAATGCATTTCAAAACCAAAATATTTGGAAGGTCAGAACACTGAGTCACTCTTTATTCTTTAATTTAGTCCATTTAGATCTTCATGTTTTTTTGCAAGAAGATTAGTTTGTTAACATTTTCCATTGCAAGTCGAGATCTGCTTGCAGAAACGATGTCTCCTGCAGTGAAGAACACTCTCTTGCTTGGCACTGATGTTGCACAGACACAAGTTTTGCAACATGAGGGTACTTGCTCTCATGCAGCTCCCACCATGCGAGTGGATCTGCATCTGTCTCAATGGAATCTTCTGCCTTGTATGACATTACTTCCTCCTCTGTTGTCAAAAGTCTTTATCTTGTCAGGTGCTGTAAGAAAAATCTCCAAAAGGCTCTGACATTGCAGACTTCTTTACGGGTGGGGATTCAGGGGGATTCTGGCTTCCGGATGGCCCTGCTTCCCGGATGGCCCTGCTTCTGCTGCAACGGGCTGACCCTGCAAATATATTAAATTAATAATATTTAATAGAATACATTTTTCACGCAATTAAAATGTGTTTCTTTAAAAACTTTATCAAACTACTTTTACATAGTATATATATATTTATAAAATATTATTTATTCAAAAATACCAGTTCAATGATCTCCTTGATGACCCCTCTGCAAACATTTAAGCACAGGGCTGCATCCAGGTTAGGTAGAGACTTAAACCTTGGCTCAAGGAATGATGCTCTGTTGAGATAGTCCTGAAGGTCAGGATCTGTGTATCTGCTTTTTAAGTCCTCACTGATGGCTGCCTTGGCATCTTTTATGGCTGGACTGTCATGATCTGCAGGATCCATTGATTGTATCATTTTCTTTAGAGGGAGGACCATTGAGAGAGAGGGAGCTGTTTCTGTGCTCGAGAGTGGTGGTTGTCTTAAGGGGTTCAAGCAGTTGAATCATTTCCTCTGCCAGTGTCAGTTCACTGTCAGACAACACGGCAATGTCCTTGACATTCTTCTTAATATGTTTGTCCATCAGGGCAGAGTAGATGGCAGGCTGCTGCTCCAGATATCTCTCCATCATGTCATAAATGGTGTTCCAGCGAGTTGGGGTGTCATGTATTAGTTTGTGTGCAGGTATATTCAACATCTCCTGCTTGACTTTCAGGGCATTAGCTGCTGTTGTGCTTTTATGAAAAAATGCTACAACTTTTCTGACCTTACCTAACAGACGGCTTATCTGTTGAAGTGCTACTGCCTTCTTTGCTGCAAGGTTCAGAATATGCGCAAAACATCCAATTTGCGGTCCTAGTCCTGCTGCTTCTTTAATGCCATTCACCATATTACGTGCATTATCTGTAGTGACTGGAATGCTGATATTAGGTCTCTCTATCTTACAGTCTGTCACTGCGCTCATGAGTGCATCAGCCAAATGACCACTGGTGTGGTTTTCAAAAAGAGGGCATGTTTGTGTAACACAGCGCTCTCCAATTGCCAGTCCGAAATATAATGTGCAGTAACTGTCAAGTAGCTTTCAGTTGCCCTGGAGGTCCAGCTATCAGTTGTCAAAGCTACATGTCGTGCATTTGCCAGTTTGTTTTCAATTTTGCTCCGCGTTTCATCATACAACTCAGGAATAATCTTGCTGCTGAAATGGGCACGCGAAGGGATTTCGTAACGAGGTTCAAGCGTCTTAATCAAATTATGGAATCCCACATCGTCAACGACGGAGTATGGCTGTATGTCTTTTGCAATAAAAACACCCAGTGCTTTTGTTATGGTCTTGTGTTTGTCAGAATGAGAGCTTAGTGCCTGTTTAAATGCAGAAGGCAGTGTGTGCTGAAACGGCTTCAGTCTCACCTGCGCTCGAGAGCTGTTGACAACCGGGCGATGACGTCATAAATGTCCGGTCATATTAGATGTAGCCTATTGCCTTGGGAGTATGGCGCTCGCTTCATACAAATTGTAAACACTGTGGCTGTTTTGTCCACGTTTTTGTTACCATCGCTGCTATAATGTGTTTTAAACCCAAAATGTTCCCAGACAGCAGACTTGTATGAAGCTGGAGGAGGCTCTATTTGCGGCTTATCCCCTTTGCTTGCCATGCTGAACTGCAGCACACCTTACTGTACACGTGATGAACGGTGATGTCAGCAACAAATGAGCATACTAACAACAGCTGATTGGCAAGATACTCTCACTTAAAACTCACGTGGAGCGTAGGCTATTCATCGGAATACGCAGCCCTCTGTGATTTATGCGCCTTTTCCCGACAAAACTGTATTATAGATGCGACATCAGAGCAATCGCAGTCCACGTGCGTGCCGAACCGTGAAAGGAGAACCGAACGGTTCGATGTTTTACCGAGAACCGTTACACCCCTATTGGTTATACATTTTCAGGTTGTGTCAAAAGGTTGGTTGAAGAATAGCTAGAGGACACACTTAATTATTTTACTTTGCAAATTACCTGGCTTAATATTAAAAAGCTGCTTAGTGTTTTAGTTTGTATATTAAACTGATGAAATGGAGATTTTAGCCTTGGGCCTTTCCCACGCTTTCAGTTAGCAGCTGAAGTGCATTACAGTAATTCAGACAACTGTGGCCTTTTAAGAACCTGTATTCAGAAATCTTTTCTGCAGATTTTTGATCATCCAAATGTAGCACACTAAATTCAGAGGTAATTGTGCGATTGATTGATTGTGCGTCTTTCATGTAGGGCTAGAACAAATACCATTTTTTGAGCTTAATCAACAACGAATATTCGAAGCTTCGGAAGGAGGGGGCTGAACATATTCTTCTCTCTAATAAAGGCAGGATTCTCTATGTCTGTCTGTTTGCATTTTTATTATGTCAAGAACCGTTCATCCAACCGACTTCATGCGTGGTGGGTGTGTTGCTGCTGACCCAAGGGAGAGCAGTGTTGGATTCTGGTGCAATATGGACACGCAACACATTCAGAATTAACAAATAGCGCGCGCCGGCAGCAGCGCACCTCCAGCAGCGCGCCCCCAATCAAAATAGTTCCGTTTTGTTTTTAATGGCAAATTATATTTCCTTTAGTTTCTGTATTAAGTTAATTTAGATAAATGTTTGGAGTTTGTGGTTCAAGTGCTAGCATAGTTTAATTGCCAACTGCCACTGGAGTGTGGATTTAAATGCATAACATGATGGAGACTCTTTAAACTGTTGCAGCCATTAAAATAGTTTTGTTTTGTTTTCAATGGTAAATTATATATATTTCGTTTCCTTTCTTTATTACGTTAGTTTAGAAAATGTATTTCTTGTTTGTTGCTCAGGCACAGAACGCAGTTTGATTGCCAACCGCGCCAGAGACGCGGATTTAAACGCATGACGGGCATGAGTCTGATTAAATTCAGCTTCAGCTGTCACCGTAAGAAAAAAAACGTTCGATACGTGTGACATAGTTACATGCAACCTGTGTCCTTACCGGGTCCCAAACTGCTCCAAATATTAGGTTTGTCGTACATCATGCAGCGCTGCGCAGACCGAACAGCGCATAGCATATTTCATTAATTGCTCTCGTTTTGTTTTGATAACATAAGCAGATCTGATCTGCGCAACGTGCACATAAAGTTGAACACATAATAAATCACAAACTAGCATTTTTATAGGCATACTACAAGTCATGTTTTTTTTAAAACTTGATGTGGTAGGCCAGTTTCAAATCGCGTATAAATTGGCACACTGCCTATGTCTTGTCCTCACTGAATTCCCATACACCTGAGGTTTTAGGCATTTTTGTATTCTCTTCCAGATTAACTAAATCATGACGTTCACTCATAGGCGATCCATATTCAAACGCGAATGAGAATCGCTGGCGGGGGATGCTGCCAGGTGTTAGAAAAAAATAATATTCGAATCTCAAAATTGAAAATCGAATGCCAACCCATCGAACGAATATTCGAATAAACTTTAAAAAATCATCATTATTAGTCACCCCTCATGTTTGTCACCAAGTTTTGCAATGATCTGACCATTAAAATGTATTAAAAAGTACTTGTGATCTTTGTCAAAACAGAATTTAATCTTTAAAAAATACAGTGTTTTTACCATTTCCTAAAAAAACAACGATTTTGGACATACAAAGTTTCGGAAGTAAAGTGATGATGAAAATTACAGTATTTCCCAAATGTATGTTATATCCTAAAGCTGTTCCACAAGACCCTGATGATTTTTACTTTGGTACATAAGTTGTTTTATATTTTGTATAAATTGGTTTCACTTATTTGCTTGCTTCAATGCGTTTCTTAATGTTTGCAACTGCAGCATCACTTCATAAGTGTCCCT
The DNA here is from genome assembly GCF_024868665.1 of Triplophysa rosa. Classification (NCBI taxonomy): domain Eukaryota; kingdom Metazoa; phylum Chordata; class Actinopteri; order Cypriniformes; family Nemacheilidae; genus Triplophysa; species Triplophysa rosa. The sequence continues at coordinate 25,250,951 of NC_079890.1, forward strand.
TTACTATAGCATCTTGTTAGCCATGCAGGTGCTGGACTTGCATTTTGAATGGCACATGAATACTAATATGTGTTATGTTGTAATAAGATCTTTGAAGTGTATAACACACAACAGTCTCAGAATCATAATGCACAATTCCTCTTTGAATCCAGCCTCTAAACACCTCACCATTGCAACAAGAGCCACCCCAATCCTTTTCTTTTCATTTTACACAAACATGCACACATTCCCTCTTCTCCCACCATTTTTCATTGCTCCAAGACAGTTTTGGTTAAAGTCCCCCATGTATACCTGTTTAATATTCCTTTTTTCTTTCTTTTTTTCAGACTGTTTTGACCAGCAGTGTTATGTCTTGCATGACAACGAAGGGTTCCACATAACAGCATTTAGAGTGTAGCAATCCTTGGGAAATGAACGGAAGCAAACCCATTGGGAGAGGACCACTGGGACTCTGAGAGGTGTCTGTGTGGGCAAATGGGTATAGGTCTTATTCACAGAATCTAAATTTCTCTAGAATTATGATTTATGAGATGGAATCCCATTACACCCAACCCACCCCTACTGAGAGACACCAAGATTTGGAGGCTGAGAGAAATATTTTGAACGCAATTTGGAGAGATTGGTGCCAGATGAATCTGTTTCCAAATGTCAGCTGGCGTCTTCGGAAAAGACACAAGGCAAAGGTAAATAAATGCATTTTTTTGTATTTTTTATTTAGTTTTTCCTGCATATTTATTTGACAGTCAGTTTTGAGGTAATTCTGTATTGCATTTTAACTTTTTATCACTTGCATTTTAAGGATTTTTAGACAATGTCAATTATTTTTAACTTCTGTTGGTTCTGTAGACTGATATTGAAAGGCCTTGATGTACAAATATGACAATACAGAATGTGGTTCAAACAAAAAAAAGTTAAGCACTGCAGTTGTCTGAAGAATCTTCTACTTCTGACAATAAAACATTCGTAAGATTAGAACCTGGATTGTTTTTATAACTTGGATGTACACAACGTGTGCATTTACAGTGTATGGTATTAAAAGATAAGACAAATCTGTATGGAACATTTTTATTTGGATAGGGCATTTTCAATTTATAGTTTATTTTTTCTTTCTTAAAGGGCTATTTTCAGCTTTATTTTTGAGAGGACAGTAGAGAGAGACTGTGCGCTGTTTGGAGAAAGACAGAAGGCGCTGTTTGGAGAAAGACAGAAGGCTATTGCGCTACGTGTCTGGAACGGTTTCCACACGCCCACAGGCCTCGACTATCTTTTATTTCTATAAGTGTGGTTAAGCTTTATTTTTCAGTATTTTTAACTTGTCTGCTCAAGTTTTAACACATCCTTGTTGCAAGCATATAGCCGCAAAGTGTTTCTCAAATCTCTAAGTCAAATATAGTGGCACTGCTTAGTGTCCACATGCAGCATGATCCTCCGCACCAAGTCGGAGATGAGGTTAGTGAAAAACTAAAGTTGGCATGAAAGTGCAACGCAAGCTGCAAGGAGAACTAAGACAGGCTTTTAGCAGAAGTCATTTAATCCTATTGATCTTAAAGCCTAAGTCCAGAGTGAGGCTTTTTTATTCCTCTCATGTGATATCTGAGCACAGGGACCATCCAGCCTGCATTATTAACATGGCACCTACAGCCCCTCCATCATCTTCTGGCCTGCTACTGCAGCCTTTTCCCCTAAATCCGCTCGTCCCTCCAGTGCCTACGGAGTCCCGTCAATAAACCAAATAGTCTACTTTCTCCCACCCAAACAGAGACTCAGCTGTAAACCTCTCTTTCTTTGCTGTGGTGCCTTTACAGGAACAGAGAAGCACGTCTGTTTCGAAGCTATTGGCAATGGCATGACCCCACGAAGAAAACCACATACACTAGTGTTAATGAGTTAAACTGTGACTGATATGTTGTAATGTAGATCAAGCCATTCCAGGCACGAAGACCTGACATTCTTTAGGCCTGATCTTCTTTTAGCCCCCACATAAGGAAGCTGCCTGATTTGCCTGAGGAGAATTTCTAAGCCTGCCGGTGTGCGATCTCAGCAGAGTAGGTGACCTCCCATAGTGCTCATCATCTACAGATGAGTCCTCTCAACCTTTCGGTTGAAGGCCCGGCGTGAAGGAACAGTGTGACAGCATGTCCTCTTCAGCACTTTCCGTTTAAAATGCTCAGTGCCACTCCTCTGGTCTACCCTGTCAGTTTGCGCTGCCTTCTTGTTGGTATTTCTTAAATGCCAGTGCCAGTCACGAATAGGTCAGAGCAGACTATTTCAGCTAGCATTGTAGCTAATAAATAGGAGGTTGGTGGTAAAGTAGGAAATATTGCCCCACAAACAGCTATGGACAACACAAACAGCCATGGGCCCCACATTGCAAAGCATCGTGTCAGGAAAGTGACAGCTCCCCCTGGGAATGAAGGAACACGTGTTTCCCCGCAGTAGCAGAGTACAATCTCATTTCATACAGATGGGTTGGGCCTTCCTTGCTGTAAATCTGAAAGCTTTTAGATTTACTTCTTAATGGGGTTTTGATTTGGGAGCTCAGCCAAAAGCTGAATGACTTGCCTTTGAGGAGCTACTACAAAGATTCCCCAAAGACTAAACTGCTCACATTTAAAGCAATCTTAAAATGATTCAGGAAAATCCATGGGACGAATGTTTTACCATGAGCAAAGCGCCTTGTAGGAACGGTATGAGGATGTTGTGAGATGGGGTGGAGCGCGTATTTGCAATCTCTCACACTTGGTTACATCTTGTGTCCTCATCAATCGGATTGCTGTTCCATTCCATTCCATATCCAATACATTTTAGTTCCAATGTGCCACGTGCCAGTCAGATAGCATTGTATATGCACAGTACATTTCATTACATACCCGTTACATTTGGCACATGAATGTGTCTTCACAAATCAGATATAAATCTGATCTATTAATACAACTCTATGCAATTATACTGTAGCATAGTCTTAAAAAATACGGGTGCTTAAAAACAGCGATGCCATAAAGAACCATTTTTGGTTCCACAAAGAACCATTCGGTCAAAGGCATTTTTTTAATCTGAAGAACCTTCTTTCACCACTTTCATGAAACAGAAAGGTTCTTCCGTTGTTAAAGGTTCTTTATGGAATCATTTAGACAAAAAAGGTTTCTCTATGGCATCGTGAAGCACCTTTATTTTAAAGAGTTTAGTTTATTATTATATAGGTCTTTTTTGAAATCATGCTACTTGGAATTTTGTGTTGTGGTGTATGGCATTTTGTAGTTGTCTTCTTTGTGCTTTTGAAAAAGTTTATGTAGGCACTAGGCACAGTGAACAAGCAGATGCATTCACACTTAGTGAAAAAAAACCTTTTGTATATGACTGTTGTCCTTTAATTAACACCTGGTCTTTTTATCATGGAATGAGTAACTGTAAATCTTCTGGAAAATTCCTATTAAATGTGCAAGAATGTGAGTGTTTGCAAAACCAAATGGAAGGGCAATCACGATGTGAAATAATTTAGCAGCTACCGACCACTAATAAATAATATTAAAGACAAATGTAAAACCAATCAAATGAGGTCTGAAATGTAAAAAGTGACTAGTTCAATTTTTGTGCTTTTGTTTCAGTCTGGCTGCTGACATTGTCAAAGCCGAGTCTCCAAAACAGCAAAGCGGTATGAAGAAAGTAATTGACTCTGGCGCAGACGCGACTTCCGTGCCGTGGCTAATGGATTCACGAAAGCCACACGCTCAGGATTAAGAGAGGCGAGGTGTGAGCAGACTGCGCTCTCTAATGCTAATTAATAGCCATTTAAGGAAGACACTCACACAGACACACAGCTGCCCCAGCCAAGTCAATTACAGCGTGGGAGGAGTAGACAAAGGCAAGTGCTGTCAGTCACTATGACGCTCGCATGGTGGAATGAGGCAGTCATGAGTTTTTTTTTCTTTTTTCTTGCAGCGCTAATGTAAATGGCTGTCAGAATGCCGTTCACACATTTCTCTTTTTATGTTGTGGAAGTGTAAAGATGGACAAGGGTTAAAGCAGTACTTTGATACTTTTTTATTGATATAAAACTGGGAATTTAAAGGAACCTTGGTTACCAAGCCCTCTAGCAATTCATTCTGCCCTGCTTGTACTTGGAGAAGCAGCCAACAATTACAGGATTCAGGGAACTAAGAGGATCAAAGTCCGCTATATAACAGTAAGACAACCACACAGGTCCTCATGGGAATTAGTAAGGATTAAAATGAATTTTCAGTTTGAATGAATTTTTGTTTGAAGTAGATGTGAAATGTGACTCTCCTGTCTTTGTGCATATGCGGTAGAGTTGAGCCAAATTAAGACTTGTAAGAAATGCCTTTGTTTCAATTTATGTGCTGGATTTAATTTAATTTAAATTAATAATTATAAAATATTAAATTATTTTAAATTTGACACTGTTCCATTTAATTTAATTCATACTCATCTTAAAATTTGCCAATTTAGAATGAAAGAAAGATCAATGAATTGCAATTCAAAGAAATCAACGAGTAATAAGAATAGAAATTTCATGAGTTCATGTTTTGTAATTTAACCATTATTTTATTCATTCGGACCAATTGTTTATATGTTTTTGCTTATATGTAGTATATTTTTATGAGACACTTCTCTAAGTTTGATAAAGTCAGATTTTGCATACAGCCGCACAAAATGTCCACCACATTGTTTTCAAATAACTTGAATTTTAAAGGGATAATTCACCCAAAAAGAAAAATTCTGTTATCATTTACTCACCCTCATGTCATTACAAACCTGTATGACTTTCTTCTACAGAACACAACAGACGATATTTTGAAGAACGACTGTAGCCATTGGGTACCACCGTTTGGTTACCGACATTCTTCAAAATATTTTTTTTTGTATTCTGCAGAAGCAAGTAGGTCATATACAGGTTTGTATTGACAAGAGGATGAGTAAATGATGACAGAATATTCTTTTTTGGGTCATCTCTTCAAATCTTGAACTTACTTAAATCAAACTTTTTAAATTCTGTATCATTTTTCTACCTCGTTTCAAATTGATGAATTGCATTAGAATTTAAAAGACATTCTCAAGTCAAATCTAAATGTTGCTCAACCCTGCATGCAGCTGCAGGAATGGCTGTAGTAAGTGTGTACTCATAGAGATATATAGCACAGCTTTAAGGAATTAAGATGATACTTCCTGCCCTCTTGCTGCATTCCCGGCATCCTCCCAAGGACGAGTGTCAGAAAGCAATCGCTATTAGTCTGAGTATGCTCTGCTAGTGGATAAATATAGGTAGGCTTTTAGCAAATGAGTAACAGTGTCATCGATTAAGATTAGCGCCAGTTCTAACATTGCGTCGTAAAAAATACAATGATAGTGCTTTTTCAATGTCAAAGGTATAAGACGAATTATACGAATGGCGTGAAAAGTGGAAAAAGAGAGAATGTGAAAGATAAAGCGAAGGAGGCTGCAAACATCTCATATACATAACGCTGTGTATTAATAAACTGCTCAAGCCTCCGATGCTTGATGGATGTGAGTGACGTACAGTCGCTCACTCAGCCGTGAGAGGAGTCAGCAATTGATGTTCTCTTTACAAGATGAAACTTCATTGAAAACCCCCGAGAAAAAATAGATGGTTTGCTTTCTCCCGAGGCGAGTTGAACTCGACCAGATCAAAACAAGCTATTTTGCTGAAGTATTTGAAAGTAATTATGGGTGTTGCATCGTATTTAATAATGTTTATGATATTTACCCAGTAATAAAGCCACACTGGAATGCTTTAAAAGGCTTCCTGAAAGTCATTGTGAGCACTGACTTACACACAGTGTAGTTGCTTGAAGCAACCCAGAAATCAAATTTATGTGTAGGAGGGTGTATTTTGGCAAATGATAGATTATTTAATCGTCAACTTGATTTATGGGTCATTTTCTAAAGCATCAGGAGACTAGTGAGAATGAAAGAGAGCCACTTTGTTTAAACACTGCCAATGAAGTAAAGATAAAATAAACCGGCCCTTACAGACTCATTGCTGCTTCAGAATCATCAGAGGAAGGATTCTTAAAAAGTACTTTATAATAGTCAAAGCTTATTTATCTTCTCTGTATGTATGAGAAGTGGGGTTTTAATGGAACGAGGGGTTCCTGAAATACGCTAAATATTTTCACAGTGATAACATTGACAGTGTGTGATAAACTGTTAACCTCATCCTCTCGTTCTCTGTTGTAAACAGTGGGAAAGAATTGATAGTCAATATCATTGATGCAACTAAAGGTGTCTGTCAGAATTTCTGACAGTTGAATCTTTGTCTCCTTCAGAGTAAAATGGAAGTTGATAATGATTACTCATTTACCATGCAAGATCTGAGAGCAAGAGCTGCATTGTTTTATTGGTATCACTATTTAAATATTTTCCGAAGTATTATGGGATGATTTATTGTTTTGGGGCCATCGTCTCAAATCCTCTCCAATTCTTTCATGGTAAATGATTAATCACTTTTAAGACCTATTATTTGGATGTTTTGCCCTTCAGATCTGATTAATGTTGAATGCTAGAGATCATGATAGAGTTACACTAGCCATTTGTAATGTCTTAAATTGGGTCAGACACTTTACACTTGGGTATACAGAAAATACAGGATATACAGAAAATATGAAATGCACTGCCCTAAGGGCAGTTACCACAGTACCACCTACTGGTCAAAAATGTAATTTAAGTAATTAATTTTATAGTTTAATTCGTTTGGCCTGCTGTCATAACCCTGGTCTCTTTAGATTCCCATGGTCAAACAGTATTGCATTTTCCATGGTTGGCCATATTAATTGATTCCTTGATTTTTTGACGCTTTTCAATTCTAAATTGTAAAGATGTATAATTATGTTTATCTTTAGGTTAATAGAGTACCTCAGAGATGGCGTATTTTTGTTGGCCAACCCGGAAGTTAGCGCCTTGCTGGTTCTCTCGACCGAAAGCCTATGCATTTTTCCCATAGACTTTTGGAAGATCACAAAAATAAGATCTGTGATTAACAAATGTTCATGATGTTTACATGTTTTGTCTATCAAGATTATTTTTACAGATTAACACAATATTTGCTATCTTTGAAGCCTAAATACAATCTGCAGATGTAAAAAGCTAACACGATGCTATAAACAGACTAAATTTAAGGTCGCCCGATTTCAACGTCACCACCACCAAGCCTCCGACAACTTTTTCAAACTTTTTTAAAAACGTGCTCCCTGGTTATGGAAGCATATTGGAAGCAATTATCAAATTGAAATGCAATGTAAAATGACAATGCATTTATGTCTTTAAATATACATTTAAAATAACATATGTGCAACATTAGGTGCAAAATGAAAATGAAAATTCAATAACTCAATTGACATTTGTCCGTTCCTACACTACTTTTAATATGTATGTTGAATGCATATTTTAACACTCTTTAAGCTGCAAAATTAAAATGAAAATGCATTCCCCGGATTGAGTATATGTGTTTAATATAGCCAAGCAAAACTGTTGCAATATGATCATTCAAATGTTATTTAGAAATGTTCGTTTTGTGAGACTGTACAGCCCAAACACGACCCATCCATGTGTAGAAACCCAAATACACATGTCTGTACTGTGGTACTTTCATGCTTGAGGCAGTGGGGAGAGATTATGCACAAATATACGTAAACATTGCCAAAGTGAAGATCTGCCTTTACGATGCTGCAGTTTGGGCTGTGACAGATCCACAGCCGGCTGCAGAGATGATAAAAGCGTTAAATGAAATCGCTTGATCCATACACGTTTTCATCATCAACACATTCAGTATTTGTTGTAGTCTTAGTCAATATCTTAACATAATCATTCAGAAACAGTTTTTGTGGCGCAACGTTTACATAACTTCAGGAATCGAGTTAAGGTGGATCTGTCACAGCCCAAACTGCAGCATCCGGATGAATAAGTAACCAAGGTTAATTTTCGTAAGGGCAAATCTTCACTTTGGCAATGTTTACGTATATTTGTGCATAATCTCTCCCCACTGCCTCAAGCACGAAAGTACCACAGTACAGACAGGTGTACTTGGGTTTTTCCGGGTCGTGTTTGGGCTGTACAGTCTCATATAACGAACATTTCTGAATGATTGTGACTAAACATCACTCAAAATACTGAATGTGTTCATGATGAGAAAGTCTACATGAGACATTCAGCATAGCGAGCTCACCACCTAATAAGGCAGAGAATTTTCTGCGGGATGTTCTAACAATGTAGCTACTAGTTCTATCGTCTACAGACACCTAATAATCTTAAGAAGTCTTTGTGCTCTAATTCGTGTGCATGCGATTTAATGCTTTTATCAGCTCTGTCTGCAGCCTCACATCAACGCACGTACACCTGGCTCCGCCTTCACACAATGACGCTGTATCGGGGAGGGGGCGTGGCCAGCTCGAAATGCATTTTCAAGTCCACATTGAATTTTGCAACACTTGGCGCTGTGTAATGAAAATGCAATCCCAAATGTTCGACCCGTGAATGTTAATGCATTTAGGGAAAATAACATTTGAATGATCATTTTGCAACAGTTTTGCTTGGCTATCTTAAACACATATACTCAATCTGGGGAATGCATTTTCATTTTGCAACTTAAAGAGCGTTAAAATATGCATTCAAAATACATATTAAAAGTAGTATAGGAACGGACAAATGTCAATTGAGTTATTGAATTTTCATTTTCATTTTGCACCTAATGTTGCACATATGTTATTTTAAATGTATATTTAAAGACATAAATGCATTGTCATTTTACATACTGCATTGCCATTTTGCAAATTGCATTTCAATTTGATAATTGCTACCAATATGTTTCCATACCTGGTAAGTAATTACTCAGTGAATGAATCCCCAACAATGATTTTAGAAATTTCTGTCCATGTTGCATTGTTTGTGAGATTTATATGCGCAATGACGTCTAATGTTATAATAACGCCTGCTCTCTTTGTCACTTTAAACAGACTAATAATAAGCTCTTTGCACTACCTTACATCTGCACTGTTGTATATTTCACTGGTTTGCACTCTATCTGCCATTACCTATCTTCTTTTTTTTTCTTTTTTAAATATCCCTGTTTGTAATAGTTGTATTTTACATATATATAATAATCTGTATTTATCTGTATTTTTATATATATATATATATATATATATATATTTGTTCTGTGTAGTGTTATGTGTATGTACCATGGGTCTGAGAGTAACGCAATTTCAATTCTCTATACACTGTACATGTGGCAGAATTGACAATAAAGCAGACTTTGACTTTGACTAATGTACCCACCAAAGTCGTTTTTAGCAACTTGTTAGCAACCGCCATTTTAAAGACACAATAAAGCTTTAAAAAAAATCACAAGTGGGTTATAACTGGTGTGTTTTATGTCATAGATTAAAACGTGAAAGTATTTAGTGGTTTTGTTAACCACAGACCTATTTCAGCCAATTTACCAAAAACGCATTCAAAAAACCCATTGACTTTGGGGCGATGGAACCGGAAGTGCTAAAATGCTAACTCGCTTTCGGGGTTTGCATACAAATATACGACAGCTGAGATACTCTATTTGGCCATATAGCTTGCGATGTTTCAAATGTAATGTTCTATAGGTCTACCATTTCATGTTAGAAGCTTTTTTTAAACTCGCCCTTCACCATTCATGGCCTTTATTAAATTGGATCAGATAATCTTCATGCCATGCAGGAGAGAAGCTATATTTTTATTGTCGCACATATTAGGCTCAGATGACCAGTTTGTTGGTAACAACAGTAGTATCTTAGCAGCACTTTGGTGTGGTATGTTTGGCCATACAGTGTACTATTTTTCTGTGACGTTGCTTCTAATCGAGTATAATTTCTCTAGAGTTCTTAGGCTGAAGGGCTTATTGTGTCTGGCCCCATAATTGTGGCTTGCTATATTTATTATCACAATTATTGTAAGTGTTTCGTTTCTTTTCTTTTTTCCCGTCCTGGCTGGAACTTATTTCTTAATTGTCCTGCCTAAGTTGATACAGACAGTGGTTAATCAAAGTGATCTGCTGTGGGGACAAACACAAAGTGCCCAACACATCTCAGGCGGCTTCTAAGTAAAGGCCATCAGTCTCCTTAATTAGGTCTTCTCATTTGAGCTGAGCCTAAAATCACCTCAGTGCAACTTTTTTTCTCAAGCTTTCACCGATTTTAATTAGGCCCATTGGAATATTATCCCCCATTTTCCTCTGTTCCCTCTCATTATGAAATGAGACAAATTAATATTTGACTTTCGTATACGTCCTTTCCACCTAGCAACACGGTGCTCGCCTCCTCGAAACCTCTACCATTGCGGCATAAAGGGAACGGAGCTCCCTAAAGTGGGATGGTAAATGGGGCTGTGAATAAGAGCGTGATATATGATCAACCTTGCCTTCCCCTAACCCAGACTAATTAACCATGTCAACACGGGAGATTATTCTTCTCGGTGCTGATGCTGAACATCGTCCAAACCTCCACTCATTCTGCCAGCCGCATTCTACATCCTGTAATTAAAGTCCACTACAGGCTCCCAACTAGTATCAAAAAATGGTAAAGTCATTTATTACTGTGAGAAAAATAAACAACACTTTTCATTGATAGGGTGAAAAATTGGGCCTGATCTTTTCCCTTTTGACAAATGGTAACTGAATGAATGTCCTTAACCTTTAGCAAATGTTGATCGTCAGCCTCAGTTGGTCGGGCTGAAAGTTATGATTAATGCTTTAGCCTATTTATCATATATGGTTTGCAGTTTTTTAAGCCTGAAAGAATTTGGGACAATTTGGAGACCAAACAAGCGATGAAGCTTGAAAATTGACATCACATTATAACGCCACATCCTAAGCTTAGTGACTTAGTTAACTAAGTTAGACTTGGTTAAATTTGGAGCGATACTGTACATTATATAATGTACATGTGCCTTAAGCAAAAACAAAAATTTTAAAACACAGTTAATGTCAGATTGTTTGTTGTCCAACATGCTCATCTTTCATTATGGAAAGTGTAATGTAATTAGTTATTATAATAACCCTGTTTATCTCAGGATATGTCAGCTAGCGGCCTGCTGGCCAAATCAGGCCCGTCAATCATCGTAATGTGTTCCTCTGATAGATTTAGATGCAATCGCTAAGCTGCTGGATGCGTGAGAGGGATGGTGCAAACCAGCACAATGTACTTTTGAACACAGCAGTGATGAATAAGCACTTCTACTGGCCATAGTTCAACTACACTAATTTCACAAACAATACATGCCACATGAAAACAAGATGTTCTTAGATGAATGCATACTCTCCCTGCTGTAGGTGTTAAATTGATGCATCATATTTGTATAGACTCTGTAGTGATAATGTGAAGCATTTCTGAATGTATCCTTACTATGCTGTGCATCCTACATTTGGTTGCACATAGTTGCGAATCAGCTTTTATTTGTCATTATAAGAGAAAGTAAACGATGGCTGGAATTAAATATAAATTTTATAATATATAGATCCACAGCAATTATGGTTCTGGACATCACTTGACTCTTGTCTTTCTTGGTTTGTGGTTTGAATTGGTTTTTGACAGTAATTTATCATGGGAATTTATTTTTTTATAGAGTAGACAAGTGTTAGTCACTGTACAGTACAAAACAGTGCTGGTTTGGCCAGGGAGATTGATTTGTCAGTGGTGTTTAACAAGTCGGCAAAAATAAATGTCTTAATAATACAAATTCTAGACTTGGTGTTAAAACAATAATGGAAAGCCTTTGTCCAAAGCCACTTAAAAATAAAGAGCATCCACATGCAATTTGTCTAACAAATGCTGCAATATCTTTAGGATCACAATATATTTTAGGTGTGAGCCAGACAAGTAAACAAACTAGAAATGCCTAAAGATTTTTTAAATAAATAAATAGAACCTTTATTCTTGTGGTCTAACTAAATGCATGTAGAAGAGATTCATTTTCAGTTGTTTCTTGAACACTGTAATAGGGGTTCGCATCGGCACTGGTCTCACGATTCGATTCCGATTATTATGTCAACGATTCGATTCGCTATCACGATGCATTGCAAAATCAATTTTAAATATTAATGCAAAAGTAAGTCTGTCTCCCTCACACTTTAACACTGTCTACATCGCACGCGAGCAGCGCTTTACATCTTAAAAAACTTGTATGGTCGTAAAACCCAGGGGGGACGGCGGCGACACGGGGGTTGTCCCCCCTGAGGGCCGTACGATAACTTTATTTGAAGATGCCGTGTCCGTGAATGCCCGCAGTCGGCTCCCATTCAAAATATAAACCGGAACATTAGCTAGATGCAGTCGATCGCGGGAGCCAATACCGTTTCACATTCAAAGCCAACGTAATGAAGCGATCGGTCACGAGACACAGGAGAGCCAATGACATTGAAGCTGACATAACTCTTCTTCTGGCGTCTGTTGTTTTATTTTACTATTGTTTTACTTTTTCTCTTCGTTTGTTCTTTGTTTTTCTTTTTTTACTTATACTGTTTCTATTATCTGTTATGGTTGTTATTGTTTATTCTGTTTTGAGCTTAAACAAACAAACAAACAAAAAAGAACGTCTGTTGTTTACCGGATCTGAGATTTACGGTGGACGGTGACCGCTTTCGTGTCTGTTCACCGTACAAATCGATTGTTTCGCATGGGTACCCTTGAAATATCTGTAGTTTTGAACGACATTGTGACTGCTTGTATCTTGTGTTTAATATTACGATAAATAAACTGTTACATTACTTGCTTAAACGGCCTGAATAGCGTCATGAAAACGCAATTATCCTGGTCGTTAAACTTAAATCAAACCCCGACACATCATCATTACAAATTGTATACAATATACAATTTCATAACGACGGTAAAATGTGCGTGCCCTTCACATCGAAAAAAGACGCAAAAGGGGGTACCCTGCGTTAAAAAGTGACGCCGAGGGGTGCTGACCGAACGTCAATATGTGACGAGTCGGGAGTGAGAATGTGTTGCAACTGTGAAAATGATTTAATGGATGATCACAAAATCATATACAGTATATATTCTTTAATAGCTAATAAATAATTTACAAAAGACCAGAAACCTAAATTATGAAAGTAAATCAGAAATATATGTTTGTCAACACAGCCAAAGAGTAGCACTGATAGATCTCAGTACTCTTTCAAATGCAGTTTCTCAATTTTGCACCTGCTGAAGTAGTTGAATTGATAGATGGCATTGGCAACTGCATCCAGCTCTTCACTAAATTTGAAGTTTCCCACTTTACTAGTTTTTCTTTTTCAATTTGTCTCAAAAACATCTTCCTTGTTGCCAATGTTCCAATTTTGTTTGATCCTCTGTATTACAGGTTACACTAGCAAAGAGAGATGATGGGTTTTTGTGACTGCTGTGCCCTTATAAGTTATCAGTTAGAAGCTGCATGTTCTTGTGTTGGTAGAGGCTCTGTTCACGCTGTGACCAAGAATATATTTTATTAAACATACTTTTTATAGAGACAAGTTAATGTATAAGGCAAACAGTAATTTCGTTAGTACTCTTCGCTGCATACACAAACTAGTGGGAAGTCTGATCTTCTTATCAACAGAGGCAAATACAAACCTTATGCAAACCTTTGAATTTCTGTGACTTGACACTAGAGGAGAAAGTTCTTTGGCAAGCAGCATAAAACATCAATGAATGATCTAAAAATGGAAACATGCTAATTGTGACGTGTGCTCTTTTGTTCATATTTTTACTGACTTTACAAGTTTGTTTTATACCATACAATGCAAAGGTATACAGTCAAAGACTCTACATGCTATCTACAATCTCAGACAATAAATTACCACATTGACCTAATAAATCTTAGTTTACTGAACAATCTTTGCGTATCCTTTAAATTGTTGGCATATACTGTAGTTGGGACAATTCTCTTGCTGTTCCCCTGCGGTAATCAAAGGGTCTAGTTTGTGACCTAAACCCACTTCATGATGCCCTGTGTAAAAATGAGGCAAGATTTTATTCGGTTGCTAACATTGTTTAGTTGATGTAAATAGTCTTTCTAAAAGAAATTCAATGAACCAAAAACTAAAAAAAACGTTGTGAAAACCAGATGTGACTAAAGAACCTTAAGACAGCATATTTATAAGAATGTATTTTTATGTCTCACATCCTGGTTTCCATTCATATTAAATTACATATGGCGTCTACCCTGACCAAAGTCCATGAAGGCATTTGTGATGAATGCATTTGCCTGTGCAAGTAAGGCAATGTGCACTTGAAGCAATGTTCAAGTGATTTGTTAAGTGCCAGTGGCACTGACCACGAGTTACAAGGTGGCCTGAATCAACCATGACACCTGCAGTTTATCTAATAACAGTGTGAGTAGCCTAACTGTGGCTGTGGATGACAGCTGGACTCTTAGTTAAAGCTGGCAGACACGTAATGTCATATTTTCTTTGTTATGCATACACTGTAAACCCGAATGTTCAAAGAAATTAAACAGTTTAAGTAGTGTAAACTTAATTTTATATAAAAAAAATCCTAACTTAAATGTTTTGAGTTCCTGTAACTAATTCTTACTTTTGAGTTAGTTTAACTTAATTTCAACAAGTTAATTCAAGATGATTTGTTGAGAATGAAATTCAGTTCCCAGCATGCTTTGCGTGAGACTGCATTAGGAAAGTCAATTTTGAAATGAAGTGTTATTTTATGAGTTTTTAGAAAGGAAAAAGCCTTGTTAATGATGAATGTTCAATTATCTTGGATATTTAGAAGAGTTTGTTAAATTTTTAACTTTTGGGGTTACCATCGTTCAGAAGAGTGGTGCTTATGCTTAGGTTGTGGGAGGTGCAATAGCAATCGTGTGTGTGTTGCATCACTCTCTGTGAAGGCTGTTTGTTAAATGTTGATGCAGCTGAACTGTTTAGGTTGTCTTAAGACCTTTCATTTATTTAGCTGTAAATAAAAAAAGTTACTTTGCTAAATGTTCAAAATTAGAAGGAGTCAACAACAGTACAACAAACTCAAAACTTACAGTGTTTACAGTGTATTATGGGTTGAACTTTCTTGCAGGTCTCCCAAATGAATGCAATGTAGCATCGTTAAAAGGATATTCACCCAAAAATAAAAAATCTGTCATCAAATTACTCGCCTTCGAGATGTTCAGAATCTGTATCAATTTATTTGTGGTGATGAACACAGAAAAATATATTTGGAAGAATGCTTATAACCCAACCGTTCTTGGACCCCATTGACTACCATAGTAGGAAAAAGTCTTATTTTTTTTGTTCTGTTGAACACAAAAGAAGATATTTTGAAGAATGTAGGAAAGCAAACAGTTCTGGGGCACCTTTGACTTGTAATTTTTCCCATTATGGTAGTCAATGGGGTCCAAGAACTTTTTGGTTACAAGCATTCGTCCAAAGATATTTCTTTGTGTTCAACCAAACAAAGAAATGTATAAAGGTTTGGAACAACTGAGTAATTCATGACAGAATTTAAATTTGGGGGTAAACTATCCCTTTAAAGACCGTCTGGGCCTGACACAATTTATTCTGGGTTTTAGTTGTGTGCTCTTTGTAATGTGTGGTGTCCCCTCACATCAGTTTTCTTGTTTGCATGTGTCCTCTCTTGTCTTTATTAGGTTTCGTATGACATTGGAGGATGTTATGTTGAACATTAAAGTTGAGTGATTATTGTAAAAAGGACTGTGTTTGCTTTTGGTTAGTACCATCCGTAGAGGGGGAAAATGTGGCGCACGCAATGAGATGCTTTAGAATGACCCCCGAGGGACTCTTTATTGAAGATTATGCAGGTGTGGTGAAGCGAGGAGTACGTGAGGAACGTTGTTGAAGGAAAGAGCCGTGGGAATTCCAGGGCTTACGCTGTCAGTTTTTGCCAGAATCGATGTGTAGTGCGCAGGCAGATATCGCGTTGGGAGCTGTGTCAGTCTTTTGCTGGAAACAGATAGGGAGCGCTTCATTCAGTAAGCATCTCAGTCGAGGCCAGACTCGCCTTGGTCAGGTGTTGTAGTTGTGATTGCTCTCGGGTGATGTAAACGTGTGGCTCCGCATGCATGCTGGTGCCAGTGTGATTGCAATTTACATAGACAACACCTTTTGCTTATAGTCACGTATCTGTATATAAATTTTATGTAACTAGATTGGCGCTTGTTTATCAAAAACTGCACTTTTGCAGTTCCAGTTATTTTCATTTGCCTGAATGAAAATATAATCCCACTTATTGTTCATTTGTTAACTGATTGATTCATGTCAAAGTAGTGGCAGTGACTGTAGTAACTAAGGTGTTCACAGTGCTATATTGACTTAGTCAATAATAACAACCAGCAGCCATCAATACACACAAACAACACAGTTTCAGCTGTGAAGGTCCACGAAATTGTACTGTATGGATTTCTCATTAACACAAGGTGTCTTCAAATTTTTTGTACAATTACTGGCTTCAAAATAAATTTCTCAACCCCTGTGTCTTCTGCTTTATATCACTGCAGACCATAGAAAAACAAATAAACTGTTTAACTGTTTAGTTTAGCAACTTTTGAACGGGTTCTTTTTATTAAATAGATTGAATTAGTTTGTAAAATAGTCTGAAACTGTGTTCACAAATCTGTTTGTATTGAGTTGTCATCTGAATCGGTTGCTGAATCATGATTCTCAAACTAATTTCCTCCCTCACTAAATCTAGTGTCCTCACTTTATCCACTAACCCTTTCATTTTACAACATGTTAAAGGTGCTGTTTGTAATTTTTTGGAGGATCTCTTGACAAAAATGCAATATAATATACTTATAATATGTCTTAAGAGGTATAAAGACCTTACATAATGAAGCGTTATGTTTTTATTACCTTAGAATGAGCTATTTCTATCTACATACAGCGTGGTTCCCCTTGCATGGAATTCGTAATGTTGTTTCTACAGTAGCCCTAAATGGTAAAACCGCTCTACAGAGCATGTTTCGTAAATACATTATCTCCTATCAGCGAAAACTGATGATCTTAGTCCTGTGTCAGTCTCCATAGTGCTTCGAATGGGAGGGGTGGAATGAGCCGCTGGTTGCATACCTGCAAACTGTATTCCATTCTTGTGAATCGTATAGATCAGAAGAGTTTTTACCCAGAGTGGGGGGGTCCTCCTTGGTGATTTATAAAATGTAAGTCCTCGGGTGCCATATTTAGAACATTCAAAACACATGCAGTCAGCATCATAGCATGAGGCGTGGATGCAGCAGGAAAAGCGCGTTCTAAACGTCACTTTGGAACAAACGCAAAGTGTTGTCTCGGATAAAGAGAAAATGGCGTTGATATTTATTATTCAGATCGCCCGTATGATCGAAACAGCTATGTTATGAGATACAGTTGCAAATCTCCCTTTCGAATTTCCACTTCTAAGTACTTCTAAGTGAGAAATGCCGCTGTTAGACTTGACTTTTTGTTCCATTGACTTCCATTCATAAGCATGCAAATCTGTCAGACAGGAAACGCTAGCCCGTCCAACGATATTTCGCTGTGTAGCAAAGTTCAAGTTTGGTGAACTCTGACCTGCGACTTTGCGTCAAGTGAGTGCGTGAGACCAATAGAAGATCAAAACGTCACAGCGTGACCTCTCGGTACAAAAATGTAATAAATGGAGGAATCACTCATGCCCATTTTCGTACCATCGCCTGAACGATTTTCACATGCTCAAAGTCAAGTCTGACTGCGGCATAAGGCATTTGGGTGCGATTGATATTTGTCTGAAGTTTGTAGGTGACCGTTTTTTTTTTTTTATTGAAGTAAATATTGTCTTTTTTCTTGTCAGAGTGTGCCAGAATGCACAATTTACATGTTTAAATAATTTTAAATATAATGTATATTATAATATAATTTTAAAATAATGTTTAATAATGGGGGAGGATGCCCCCAGATCCATCGCACCGTATGGCTGTAACCTTTTTACCTCTTCTGAGTTTGCAGGTCTGTGGTTGCAATTCGCAACCTCACCGCTAGATGCCACTAACTTTCATACATTGGACCTTTATAGCAAGTACAGAAAACAGAGTGAAAACATGAAGCAACATACGTGTGAATGAAAGATAAAGTGGAACTGAATAAGGACAGGAGATAGTGACTTATAGAGCAGGTCCACGTGTAGCTGAAGTTTTGATTAATTGAGTTGAACTTATCCTACTGTAGATTTAGTACATGGGGGAAATAAAAAGGAGTTTAGTTGTGCTGGTGAGCTTGTACAAAGGCAGCAAACACATTGGCAATATTTGTCTGTATTTCCTGTCATTTTAACACGAAAAGAACATCCCACTCAGACCTCGCCAGAGAGAATTGTCCTAGTGGTTTAAGACACTGTTTTGCCGGGTGTGACAGCAAGGCAACGAGATGTAGAGGTTGGTGAATAATAGGCGATGATGCTTTGCCAGTTTTACTGAAACGTTCCTTTCACATACTGTATACAGTAATTAGTCTGTGCTTGCTTACAGCTCCACACCTGGGCTAGCAGTAAACACTCGATATCAATAATTTACTGCATGCTTCCCTCTCTTGTGCATTGTGTTTATAGTACTGATGCACATTACCATTGCGGTGGTGATAATGGTAATGATGCTAATTGGCGGAAGGTAGCTCTGGCTTATTAGTTCATCCCTCCAGCTCAGTTGTCACAATGTTCTAATGGAGAATTATCTGTCATTTTATCAGTACAGATACTGTATTTTTTTAGTTTTTGAATTTTGTATTCAATTCATATTTCACGAAGCTATATTCAAGCTAAAATGACCAATTAGTGGTTTTTTCCCGCAGAGTAAAACCAAGACTTTCACTGAAGATCATGAACATTGCTATGTCATATAATTTTTACATTTGTAATATAATGTGCTGAAAGAAGCAGACAGTGAATTCTATTATAATTAATGTCAAATGTTCACTACATTGATGGAAAGGCAATATCTCTGTGTGGCTCCAGCAGAGAATAAATGTGTTTTATCACTTCCGTGCAGTGATTAAATTTTCATGGGAAACTGCAAGTAATTTTTTGTGGAATTAGTGGCTGGATTTGAGATAATGTCATTTTAGTTAATGACATGGATTTTGCAATTGTAGAAAAGGCCGTGGGACCAGTAGAACTGATGTAGTGTAAGAACTGCCCCAACCTCCCCATGATACTGTGTAGATGTGTCTTAAATAAACCGTCACAACGGTGGTTGTACTGTATCTTGTTGCTTAATGCATTTGTCATTTTATATCCTGTTACTCCTCAATATTCCCATCATCTCCAAAAACATTATCTCTTGTGTCATCTTTCCTAACTCATGTCTTTATTTTCAGCCTCTCTTCTATTCCCTTCAGTTTCTACTCTGACCTCATCACCCTTTTTGTTCTTTTTGTTCTTTTGTATTATTTTATATCAATGCAGCAAGCCTACTGTTATTTATATTAATGACTGTAATATAGTAGACTGCTCTTTTTGTCTCACGCGGTGTCTGCAAACAACACAAAAACACTAGAACAGTTCCATTATAGTCAGTGAAACTGTTTACATGCTTGCATAAATAGTTCAGTTCACTATAATGGGACTATTGTGGATGGTGCATCGCTCACTAAAGGGCTCGGCATAGTCCATGCGAATTGCACTTTCGTTCTGCGTTTTGGAGATGTTGAGAGACGGTATAGTGTTTTCGAACAATCCAACACCCCTTTGTTTCTGGAGGCGGGGTTTACATGACGTATCCAAATAGCCTCGCAAAAATGCGCACGTAGCCACACAAACAACACACCCACCTATTACGTAATGGCCATGGACCAATGGTGTCTCGAGGGTGTTTACTGGCCAACACAAACTTTCCCAGAGAGTTCTGTTTGGTTTGCTGCTGCGAATTAGTGAAACAAATTGTCGTTTGGACCAGATTTTGTTCGAAATCAGGTCACAGATGGTCGTTTTTCGATTTCGAATGTAGTATGCTGAGCCCTTTACTGTGTAGATAAGGTGTGCATATTTGGCACTCTTCAATAGACATCTGAAAAAAAACACTTATTCTAAGTGATAAAGGTGTGGCAGCTAAAGCACAATTTTTGTATTTAGAAGTGATAGAATTGTAAGAATTCTGAACTATGAGATTATTTTTGAGTAGAAGATTCATGAAGGAAATACCATTGCTTGCAAGGCAATGAAAAGGATATGCTCAAGTTTAAGATATGCTTAGGTCTTTAGTTCGGTCTTTGGTTCTATGTAAATGAAATGCTGCATCAGAGCTGATTTGCTGTTGTCATGACACTGAGCAAATGTCTTTGTTTCAGTCGCCTGCACAAAAGAATCACTGTCAGTCACAGCTGCCTTTATACTGGATATAAATAGATAAATATATGCAAAAGAACAGAAGACCAACCACAATTCAAAATGTAAGTGTATGCATATTATGATGGTGTCTTTATATTTTAAATGCTCCACATTCTATGTCTTAAGTGCATGAGAATTCAGAACTTCAGTAATTTGGTAAACAATGTTGCTATTCAGTTTTGGTGACCATTAAAGCACTTTCAGACTGAAACAAAAAAGGGTGCTCAGGCAGTTTATCTTGTTGTCCATTTGCAAGACGTGGGTAGACTGTTTTGGATTAATTTAACTTAAAAACGCAAAACTCACATAGCCTAAAAAACCTGATATACTAATATACAGCATTAGACACAAGTGCAAGGTAATCCGAATCTGTAACCTGTTAAGGTCAACTGGCTGTTGACTCGAATCTGTGTCGCTCGCTTTCGTTACAGCGCTGACTGCAACAGCGCAGAAAAAAGTGCTAATTTGTTGTTACATTCTGCATCCTTCAGGCACAGACATGCTTTTCAATGAAAGATCAGGGTGCCTTATTTGGCGGGTGAGTTTGACCATGGGCCATGCTTACTATCTGCCCGTCACAGTGTCTTGAGAGGGCACATTGTAGGCTACACTGACATCGCTTCTTGAGCCTGCGGGGAATGAAGCCCAAGTGCTGTTATCTTCTTTTTGTCTCATGGTAAAGAATGAGTTAGAGGACCGCAGCGACGGACCCGCCAAGGACATACTTTTCTTTCGACAGGAGGGTCTTTGGAGGAGCCTGAAGAAAACAGTGAATGAGAAGCACACTCTGAAATCTGCAGATATGAAAACACGTTTGCCTGTCTAGCGCTTTATTACCTTCCGCCAAAGCCATCATTTACTCAAGTGTAGATGGAACAAAATCTCAGACATGCAGTTTAAGTGTTATTTGGCTTTCTTGCGCCTGCATTCACGTCAGCTTTTGCCTCTATGGGATTTAACTAAGTAGAATAGATGACTTGGGTCAGCAGTCTCCAAGTGTCCCTTGCTCACTACCGGATATCATCTCTGAAATGACTTTGAGCGCATATGGAGCATAATTGAGAATGTCACTGAAGAGAGCGTGTATTTTCCAAGGAAGAGAGTGGGATAGATAGATCTTTTTTTTTTTAGAAAAAAAGAAGGACTTTCGTTGAAGTGATGTCATGGTTTCTTTATACTTTTCAATTTTGGTTCTTCATAGTCGATGCCCCACCGAACATCAAATCATTCTTCATCTGGTCCGGGTGAACTCTCTTATGCAGCTTATTATTATAAATGTTATTATTATTATATATTAGTTCAGATATTAGCTTAGATATAAGTTCAATAGGGTAATACGAACATTGACACAGCCATGAAGATGTGCAGTATTATGTCACTCAAGGACCAGAATAAATACACTTTTTATGGGAGTCAAAGTGACAAATATGAGAAGGTTTTACGTTACTCTACAGTGTTTACTGTAAAAAAATGTGCCAATCTTTTACTCTTATATTTATTAAATTAGTATAATGTGGTAAGTTATAGGATTTACGTGTCTTTTGTGCTTAGTAAAGTTATATGATGGAATATATAAATGCATTATAGCAGTTACCAGTGTAGCTGAGGTTGTGTTTGTGCTAAGACAGCCAGGGCAGAACTTAAAGTTGTTTCTTGAGTCTTTGTTTGCAAATCGTCTATCCCTCAAGTTATTGAAATTTTGTTTCACCATTTGGGAGCAAGTATGTTGAAGTGATAAAGTGATACAAAGCGCCCTATGACCTACAAAGAAATAATTTATTTTGGATTTTTATAAAATGTGCAAATCCAACAAATACTTATTTTGAAAATGTTTTATCTCTTAGAGCTGCATTCTAAAACTTGAATATTCACATCAGGTTTTCCTATCCTCTTTTGTTTTCACTGCCCAAGGCATCCCACTGGCAGAACTTCAGAGGCATTCTGCTATCATGGTGGAATTCCCAGCTAATGATGTGATGTGAGGTTTCATAGGGATGCCTGCTGTACAGTTTTTTAACCTTACTAATCTGTAAAGATTTTTTTCTTTAGGAAAATATTTACTGATGCCTTGTCATTTAGAGCAGAGTGCAATCTCTTGATAATCATCTGTGACTTTCAAGCTAAAATATGGATTTCACACTTTCGGTGGACGAAAACACTGTTAAAAAACTAACCCTGCCTCAAAGCACATTTTAACATGTCGCATTATGTGCAAAATTAGTTTTTTTTAACAACTTCTTGTAGCCTAGTATGACACGACGCATCCAATCTCATATGCTCCACATATCAGTGAAAATTTTGAGATGTGTCAAACAGTGCGACTAGAAAAATGTAATGGCATAAATGCAGTGCATTACTCTGTCTGTCTGTGTATCTGTATCTGTCTGCCTGTATTTGTCATATTCTACAATGTAGGAAAAGTGGCAGTGAATTTATAATTGTGTGTTACATAGTGTAAAGGATATGGAAATTCACAGTCAACCTCATTTTACATTATCTAAACTCAAAGGAATAGGCTTAGGCAATGAAGTACATAGCCTCCAGCCTCCTCTAAGTGGAGCATTAACAGTACAACAGGGGACAGAGATTGATGAGAGCGACCAATAACAGCGCTTTAAGGGCAGACTTTCTCTCTCTCTTGTTCACTTTAGCATAACTTCCATTATACACCAGAGGGTTTTCCTTTTATTTTGATCAGCTTCCCTGAGCATAAACCATAACCTTGACCATTTACAGAAAAGAATTTAAACAGAATATTCATCAGCCTTTTTAGTTTGTTGACATTGTTTAGTCTTTCAAATTTTCTTTTCTTTTATACAAAACAAGACATTTCCATTATGTAGTATGAATTAAACCTAATATTTTGAGCTTTGCATATATCATTAGTTTTAAATCCCAACCAATACCCTTTATGAAGAAAAGGCATTTATTATAAAGCACAATACACACATGGGTTTTGAAACAGAGAATTAAATTTGAATGTAGAAAATTGTACATTGAATACTTTCAGTCTGGCTGTAACTAAAACTATGAGATTTCACCACATATAGAGTTAACAGTATCGTTTCGGCACATTGGGTGACAGAGGGCAAATGGTTATAGATCTAAATGCAGCTTTATTAATAGAAAAAACAGGGACTGGAATTTAAGAGGCCGTATCACAGAGAAAACAAGATCTTAAACAAAACCCACCAGCAAAAAGTCTAGACAAGACAAAGAACAAGGTAAACTTGGGCTATAAATACATAAGCACTATAAATACACAAGGACTTGAGGGTTTTACCAGACTAATAAGCAAGACGCCCCTAGAAAACAATAAACAGGGTAAAATTAAAAAAAGTCTAGGATAGAAGCAGAAAAACAGAGGCATGCGCAAGAGATAAATAGCGATAGAGACATGTGAGAGTCAGACAAACTGAAGTTTTTTGGACCCCAGCTGTGTGTTTGCTTGTGACTCACAAAACCCATTAGAAATTGGTTGGGGGGGTCAGAGTTCTTCTTCAGCCAGAATAGATTGGCAGTGTAGAACAGCAGAGTCCACCTCCAGCTCATTTTCTCTCCCTCTGTGTCACTACAAAAGCAATCTCACACCACAGGCCTCATGGCTGCGTGGCCACACAAAATCATAAAAGGTTTGGATCATACTCTGTGTCGTGCCACCCTGGTGAGAGAGAGAAGCATGCAGCTTGGAGCAGGAAGCACTTTGGACTGAGTATTTCAATTTGTACACTGCTTGACTGACGGAGGATGCATCAAGACATTCCAAAAAAAGCAAAAAAATGGATAGTTGCATACAGTATATACATTCATGTATGTGCGTGTGTGTGTGTGTGTGTGTTTTGCTTGGCTTCCTGGTTTTACTAAAAGGGGAAATTAAAGGAGTAATTGACCCCCCAAAAAACATCTGTCATTATGTACTCTGCTTCATGTTACTCCAAAGCTGCACCTTTTTTATTTACATCTTTTTTTGTCCCTGAAATTATGGAGAATACACATGGAAATGCACAATGCTTGTAATTCACTAATGCTTTGGAATACAGAACTACAGTTGGCCTCTTACGAAAGAAGACATTTGGCAAATTATCTCTGACCAAAACACTTCAATAATGATTAAAAAATAATAGTTGTTTTAGACCAGCTACTTTTTCTACATAGTTTATATTGTAATAAATGTGATACCTTCCCGGTGATAGATAGTTTGTCATGAATTCATTAGAATTTAATGATGAAATTTTAAAGTAAACTTAAGGGTTCCCCTGAAGGTAGTGACATTTCATTTTAAAAGGTTACAGAAAAAACTAAAGTTGAAAACAAAAACGTATAAGAATTGTTTTGCAGTGCTTAGCATACTGTGACAGTTGGTCTTTAGGGGAAGGCAAGGTGTGAACTATGTCTTGCCAGCAAATAATGACTTGCTTTATTTTCTGTAAATGTGGTGTTTGTATACTCTTCAAACGTCTTTGAAAGTAGCTCTTATACTTTCTTTTGATGTCTGATACATTGTGGCCCTTTATTAGGGGCTGACTATGGAATGAAGTGCATAAATATTCTTGAAAAATGACAGTATTTTTCCTCCCCAGAACAAAATAACAGCACATGGGCTTGGACTGACACAAAGGTTAGTAAATGATGACAGCCATTTATTTTCTGGTGAGCTTTTGGTTCAAACAGTCTGACTACAGTGAGTGACATTTGTGTTTTTATATCTGGCAGATACAGATATGTGTTTTAGTCTTGTTCATGCCTTGTGACTTACTGTGGAAGGTGAACTCCCATAGGGCTGAGTGATTGAGGTGCTCTGTGGGGGGTGTCATAGTGACTCCCTGCTGTACACAGGCAGGTGTGCTGACACTTGAGGGGAGGCATTTGGAGGACATTAGAGACACAGTTGTCAAAGCAATGCAAAGAGCCTCGCATCTGGCCACATGCTAACAAAACTTTTGCCACGGGTCGCAGGACACGTCAACACCGAGGCTGACGTGCAGATGTAAAGGTATGATCCTTTAGTGCGGTGTTAAATCCTCCTTAGAGATTCTCTCTTGGAATACTCAGATGAGGTAAACAAACAGGATTCACAGGAAGTGTTAGTGTCAATTACTTCTCCAGAGACAGCATTATTGCTCAGAGGTTGCTGCTGAATAGCTCATATGACTTGGAGTTCTCAGTTATATTTAATTTAGGATCAACTTTGGCTCAAATGATTCTCTTACAGTTATTTTGGATACAATAAAGGGATAGTTCACCCAGAAATGAAAATTTTGTCAAATCAAACCTGTATGGCTTTCGATCTTCTGTAGAAGTCAAAAGAAGATATTTTGAAGAATACCCATTGACTTGCATTGCTTTTGTATCCAATAGAAGTGAATGGGTAGCGGTGTTGTTCGGTTACCAACATACTTCAAAATATCTAATTTTGATTTCTATGGAAGAAAGAAAGTCATACAGGTTTGAAATAACAAGAGGGTGGGTGAATGATGCCCTTAAGATAGATGTGAATAAAAGTTGTTACATACAGGCAGAGTGGAGAGGTCATGTGGCTGGCATACAGTAGCTCAGATAATTTGCTCTATGACCAATTTAATAAGAACTACGGCTGAAACGATTCCTCGAGTTATTCGAATACAAAAAATCATCGAGTCAAGTTTTTGTTGCCTCGAAGCCTTGTTTAATCCATTTAACTACAGTACACACGGAGCACTGCGTTTCCCCACGGACCGTTATTACTGACGCACAGCCCGCTAAACTCTATTCATGTTACAAGGCTCTCAAGTCTCACGCATTCACCGTGAGAAACACGCACTTTAGTCTGTTCACACGCTCACACGTATGTCTCATGCTGATAAATAAGTGATAGCTTATTGAAATGGTGAACTGCTATTTTACTTAGTTTTAGTCTATTTTGCGAGTGAAACTTGTTTTCCGGCTGCATTGAGTCCATAAAACTACATGCGGACTTGTGGATGCCGAATCCTGTTATTTACACATGCCATCTTGCTGTTCTGCGTGTCTGAGTGAATGAACTGCACAGTTTAACGTGCTACACGCGTGATGCTCATGAATTTGTCTGCGTCTGCGCTTTATGAGGACATGAACTTCATCTCCAAAGTTGCTCTGAGATTTTATTTCAGAAAATTTTACTAAGTGAAGCTAACACACTAAAAAATAAGCGTCTTCCGACGACCTGCCAAAATAAAAGTCCGGTTAACTCTGTATTTTTATGTGGACAAGTATATTACTATTTAATAGTAAAAAAAGAAACTAAAACTAATTTAGATAAACTAAATGCATCATGCATAAGCTGAAGTTAGTTGTTTACCTTTGAAATTATTCTTTCTATTTTTATTAATGCTTCTTATTTATACATTTGTATGAGGCCTATATTGCTTTTTGAATGTAATATGGCAATGGAATGTACTAAATGGGTTTAGTTTTCACAGATATGAATGTATGCAATTTCAGCAATAAATATGTTAATTTTTCTAAAAAGGAAACAAATTAGTTGTTAATTTTAAGAGACCTGTCTTATTTTCTCTTGTATATTTAGAGTTGCTCTTTAATAAAGAAAAAGTACTTATTATCTGAATACCCGATTAATCGATGGAAAAATCAGTAGAATACTCGATTACTAAAATAATTGATAGCTGCAGCCCTAATAAGAACATTTTAAGGTTATATTGTTTAAAATGTATTTTTAATAATCTTGTTATTATCAGGATGAAACAATTAAGAATTTTTTTTTTCCTTATGGGTCTGGGTCATGGCAAAAATGAACATATTTTACAACACCAAAAAGAACACATGCACATTGTCATTTTCAAAATAATATGACTACATGTGCAGAACCGATCCAGACAAAAGGAGCAGCAAACAAAGGTATTTCGCAGAACAAATGAAACCCTTTCGTTTGAAAGACATTCATCTCCTCATGATGACAGTTTATCAATGGAATATGAGCGGAAATAATTTCCTCCTCATTTACAGTCCTTTCAAAGGTAGCTTCATCACCGGTGTCTGAAAAACACGGTGCCCCTTAGTAACAAATGATTACCGCCAAATGAATCCCAGAGGTTCCGTCACTAATGCAGAACAAAAGGGAGACAGAACAAGGAGGCACAGCAGCTTCAAGATCTATTTTTCACCTCCGCATCATTTCTTGCTTCACTGATCTATCACTAAACAACAGCTGCCATGCCACAGCCAGCACACCGCTTGGTTGGGATGGTGATCAAGGAATAAACAGGGAGGGAAGGAAAAAAGAAGACATTTAGGAGGTGAGGTCACATGCGGTGGAGCCTGGAGCTCTCAAGGGTGCTGCGAACTCTTGGCAGGTCTGTGTCACTTGTGATGGAGAACAAGTCACCTGTAATGGCTGTCTTGGTAGCTGCATTAGACAGGCATTTTGCAATCTTCCCAATTTATTTCTCTCTCTCTACTTTATTCACTCTGCCTCTCTCTCTTTTACCCAGAACTCTTTCTCCATCATGTTTTTAAATGGCAATGGCTTAACCAGTGTATTCATATGGCGCTCACAGCAAAAGCAGCGGGCACTTCTCTACAGCATTACTGTCAGTGATTCCTGTCTTGTGTAAGATTTTTATTCGGTGGCTTATGGACACCTTCTGTTATTTTAAGTCACGGGGCTGAAATTGTTTATTACCAAAGTGGCACTCTTTGTAGAATGTGTATATTTATCAAATATATATACAGCCGTGGAAAAAATTAAGAGACCTTTTCAAAATTATTTTCAGTTATTTACTATTTGTAGGTATCTGTTTAGGTAGAATTATCATTTTTGTTTCATTCTGTGAACTAACAATATTTCTCCCACATTTTAAATAAAAAGATGGTTTCTATTTGCAGAAAATGAAAACTGGAGAAACAAGTCAAAATAACAGAAAAGATGCTCTGACCTCAAATACTGCAAAGAAAACAAGTTTATATTTACATTATGAAAAGTAAAAAAATATATTTTGTGTGATAACCTCGATTTTTATCACAGTTTCCATGTGTCTTTTCAGGCTGTCAGTCTTTCACATTGCTGTTGGATGACTTTATGTCACTCCTGAGGTTTGATTTTGTTGAAACTCAACAGACACTGGACTGGAATGACCGCAGTACATCTAAAAAGGCTGCTTAAATGAACATTTGGAATGATCTCTTTTTCCATTGCTCTATAATATATGTACATTTATTTATTAAGCAAAACTTGTTATCCAAAGCAAATTACAAATCACAATTCTTTTTACACTTGTTACGTCACACATCCATTACTGTGTAATGATTTTAGAGGGTTATTCACTCTGTAATATTGTGCTATCCCATGCTTCACCTGCTTTCGAGCAAACACAAAGAGTGACCGTATCTGTTGAGAATATTTTCTATTATTCGATAAAATTTGTTATTTGTTTTAAAGGTGTTATTAGTGCCTTTCTAAGGTATTCAGCTTCAACCGCATCCTTAACAATGACCTTCCTCTGTTCTTGAAAAGAAGAATCATATCCCTGTGTGAAACATTTATTGTTCGGGGAATTATTTGGATCCAAATTCAGTGTTAAAATGAGTTCAAAGTTAATTTCATAAATGATTGGAATGGTGACAAAATGCATCAGTCACGCATGCTAAAACATCAGAAAACGGGATTGTGTTGGACACTGATCTGTTTAATCTGCTTGTTCAGCAGGCAGCCTGTAAAATGCAGCCCTCTTGTTTCACAGTGATGTCTGCTTCCCTTCACTCTGTGTCACGGTATGTATTCAGGCTTACAACTTTGACAAGTCCTTCTTATCGATCTGGATATCAATATTGTGTGTCCGTGGACATAGGTCTGTGTGTGACCTTGAGGCATTTACCATTTTTTCTTTCATTCTTCTGGGGCTGTTTTCTCCATAAAAGGAACAATATGAAAAAAATAGAATTTTAAGAATTATATTTTTGGCTTACTTCAATCACTACACTTTTTACAATTCAATCGAGAAGGTACACGTTATACGTGTGTGCTATATGGGAATAGAACCCACAACCTTGTGTTGCAGTCACTATGCTTTTCCAGTTGAGCTACAGGTGCTCTTATTCACAAATGTTTTGCATAACCCTGCATTTGTCCCTCTTACGCCTGTAGCCTTTGCCTCTGTAGCTTACTTATTATTGGAGAATGGTGGCTAAGAGCTTGAAGCCATGATTAGACACCATTAGCATTGCCCCCGAATATCACACACATGTCCCAGCAGGAGGCAGAAGGGGGTGAGTTTTACACCTGTCATCTATACTGGTAGTTATTAAAATACAATTCTCGTTTCTGTTCTTGTATTTTGTAAATGTGCAGTGAAGGTGAAAGATCAGACAGGCATATTGGCCGCTACTGAAACGTCAGTAAATGAGGTAATGGATAACCTGGAGCTTTCATGTATGTAGTCAATTTCATCAATCGGGATAGAGCTTAAAAGGTTAAAGGGATACTTCACCCAAAAATGAAAATTCTGTCATCATTTACTCACCTTCGAGTTGTTCAAAATCTGTATAAATGTCTTTGTTCTGATGAACACAGAGAAAGATATTTGGAAGAATGCTTATAACCACACAGATTTTGCCCCCCCATTGACCACCATAGCAGGAAAAAATACAATGGTAGTCAAAAGTTCCCCTGAACTGTTTGCTGTCCTTACATTCTTCAAAATGTCTTATTTTGTGTTCAACAGAAAAAAGAAAACAAAAAATGTATAAATATATTTTCCTACTATGGGAGTCAATGGAGGGCAAGATCTGTTTAATTACAATCATTCTTCCAAACATATTTCTCTGTGTTCATCAGAACAAAGAAATGTATACAGATTTGGAACAACTCGAAGGTGAGTAAATGATGACAGAATTTTCATTTTTTGGGTGAAGTATCCCTTTAAGTATTTGTATCTAACAACCAATGTTGTCACTGATAGCAGCATGATGCTCTTTGATGATGTGGCATACTCTGTTTAGTTCTGTATTTTCAGCATCACATTTAGTATTCAAATTTTAGTAGGTTTAAATATTTGATGAGGCCAACACATGGGTCCACCCTAAGGCCACCTGTGCTTATATGGCCTAAAACCATTTCAATATTGGGCAAACAGTAACTAGACAGGCTTTGTGTTCAAATCTTTAAGATGATTGTGATATTAAATTGCTCAGTGTTATATTCCGCCAGGCTGTTTTGTTATTTTATTTGTCGAACCTCCCAAACATTTATTCTCGAACATGTTTTTGCTCTCCTAGGGCTTCCAATCCAATGCAGCAAAACACAAACAACTCTTTTCTTTTACCCCAGAGAGGGGATAATAGTACAATATGATTGCAAGAAATCTGTGGTTAAAACATCCACTAATGGTGCTGTGATAGTGTCTGCGGTCAGAAGAGCAGTACATCACTGAGTTTGCCAGCTCTAGACAGAAGGAGAGGTTTGTCTTCATTGTAGAGCAACTGGCATAGCCTCATGTCACCATCTTGCATTTGGCTTGCTCAGCTGCACCACATAATGCTTTAGAAACCACCTTAATTAGAGTCGACCGTGCATTCTAATGCAGTTTTGCTTGGCAGTATTTAGGAACATTTCCCCATGGACTAATCCCTTGTGATCCAGACTGTTGGATCTCTCCTTGAAAGTGAGAGAAAGGTATTACTGCAAGCCTCATTGACCAAAATCCTCCAGCTTTTCTCAGCCAAGAAGCCTAGAAAGACTAAAGAACGACAGAAAAAAGGGAATTGATGTTAAATATTGAATGCGATTGTTCTGAAAGAACAACAGCATGCCACAAAATGCTTTATTTTATTTATACGTCGTTTATTTACTTATTTAAACAGAAAAAAAACCTGTAAAATCTGAGAAGGCATTCGTCGAAGTGTCATAAATTGTTCCTTAAAGGTCCAGTGTATAAAATGTAGCGACATCTAGCGGTGAGGTTGCGAATTGCAACCAACAGCTCACCACCCCCCCACCCCCCCCCCCCTTTCGAAGCACTATGGTGGCTGACACAGGACTAAGATGTTGTCACGTTTTCGCTCCTTTGCCGAAGGAGATATTTACGAAATGCTCTCTGGAGCAGTTTGTCTGTTTAGGGCTACTGTAGAAACAACATGGTGATTTCCATGCAAGGGGACCCGCGGTTTATGTAGATAGAAATAGCTCATTCTAAGGTAACAAAAACATAATGCTTCATTATGTAAGGTCTTTATACACCTGGGAAGACATAGGTATGTATATTATATTGCATTTCTATCAATAGATCCTCCAAAAAAGTACACATTGGACCTTTAAATGGAAAACCCTACAGCACATACTGTATAGCTAAAGCATTCTCCGATTTTCCGCATTATATATTTAGCAGCAGGACAATATTGAATGCATCCACCTTGAGGGTTATTTTGTTCATGTTGTAATCTTTGCTTGTCTTTAGCAACAGCTAAGGGGATACAGTTATTATTATTTTGTTGATAATAGCGCTCTGTATCTGATACATTTTGCCTCTCACCTACATGTCTGTTTGACCCTAAAAACTTTGTTAAATGTCTGACTAAATATTTTTTCCATACTCCTGCACCCTAGCTTGATATGCTGCTCAAGGCAAGTGTGCTCAGCAGTTATCTGCCACGTGGGAGTGGGAGAAGAAGTTAAGCGAGGGAGGGAGGGAGTGAGAAAAGCTAGAGACTGAGCTGCCGATCTCAAGCGGCAAATTAGAGCTCCCTCCGATCGATAGCTGGAGGAGCTTTGCACAGATTTCATTAGCTGGCAGACGCTCACAGTTAAAGCAATGCTAAGGGGTATTGATGCCGGCGATTGATTGCTCAGTCTTATTTTAAAAAAACGTATACATCGAGATGTGATGCTGGCTCGGGATCTGTACCTTAACCGTTGATAGTCAGCTGTAATTACTGTTGATTCAGCATAACAGGGCGTTTTAGAGGTCACACATTAAAAGATTTAATCATCTCAGACGTTAATATTGAAAGGCTGAGTCTTAATAGTCACGATGACTGCTTGTTGTGTTTACAAACGTGGAGCTCAACCTTTCGCTTTTTCAGATTGAAAAATGATAACGCCTCGTCCGTTCTCCTGTAAGCACTTATTTATTCAACAAGGTGATTCCTCAGACGGTGGTCCGTCGGAGAATGTTTCACTTTGTTACGGCCAAAAGCCCTGAAGTAAAAATCACTTTGAGGTCCTCTGTTAACTTAAACAAGAGAACCCAATTTACCCCTGTCAGTCTTGTATTCACTGTGAGCGATCGATCCTGCTGCTCCACGAGCCCTCAATCAAGCACAAATGAATGGAAAAGTTTGCATTGGTTTAAAGGAGCCCACGCAACAAAACAAGGGAGTCACCACAGAATAAATATATTTTATATTTATACACACTATTATTGTAACTAAGTACAACTATGTCTTCAGAGGTGTATAAAGACATTACATAATGAAGCGTTACGTTTTTACTACCTAGACTTAGAATGAGCTATATCTATCTACATACAACACGGGTCCCCTTGCATGGAATTCACCATGTTGTTTCTACAGTAGCCCTAAACGGACAAACTGCTCTACAGAGCGCGTTTCATAAATACGTTATTTACTTCGGCAAAGAAGCAAAAACGTGACGAGATCTTAGTTCTGTGTCAGCCACCATAGTGCTTCAAAAGGGAGGGCTGTAGTGCGCCGCTGGTTGCAATTCACAACTTTGCTGCAAAATTTCATGCACTTTAAACTACTTCAAAAATATTTTCACTTTTTAGTCAAGTGACATGCCGAGCTCAGTTGATCATACTTTATTGAGATCGATTCCTGCCAAAAATATGCACATATGTAAATTATTAATTATTGTTATGATTTATAACTCGCCTGTGTAATGTTGGTCTTGCGACTTAAATATTTCATAACTTCTTTGATTTTCGCAGTCATCTGATAAATGCGTTATTATGGTGGCGTTAAATGATTAATAGTTAGTGAATATATATACCTCTCTCTCTCCGTCTCTCTCTCTCTCTCTGTCTCTTTTTTCATTACACTGTGTCACATTTCATCAGGGTAGTACTTAATCTTATTCCATATGCGTTTTAATAGTTACAATGCTACCTGTATCGTGGAAGGGTCTGATGGGATGTAAATGTCTTTGGCTGTTCTGGCTGACTGCTCTGAACATGTTACCAACTCTAAACAAAAGAGGTACTTTCAGATTAATTAATTCAGGGTGATTCCTTTTTGTCTTTTTTTTTTCACTTTAATGGGCATCAGAATTACCCCCGTACCACGTGGAGGGTGATGTGTTGCTAAGGGAATGGTGACAGACTGAATTCGTGTGTTGGAAGGACAACAGGTTTTATGTAATATCTGTAGATTCATATGTCTGTCCAAATATCTCAGAAGAGGATCAAGAATCAGCCCCTCATCCCATACGTATTCGCCGACAATATATCCCGTTCATAATGAACTGATTATAGATAAACAGCTGCAGTCTAGTCTGAAACAAACTCACTTTTACCCCAGAGAGCTCATAAACTCAACCTTACAAAACTACTTTTTCCATCAGGCATATTGAACATGAGAAAGAAGGCTGATGCTAATCATAAATCTTTATGCAGGTCATGGTGGCAGGTTCTTTTCCATTTCCAAACGAGCCGGCCGCACAGTAGAATGTAAAATGATAGATGAATGCGCTGGCAGACGGAGGTTGGATGAACGCGTGCATGCCGTCCCAGGGGAAACCCCAACGGGGAGACTTTTCTCTGTGGGACGTCAATCTATTTTTTCCGTGTCTCCTGGAGAGAGCAAGTCCATTACAACACTATTACACCAAAACGCAGATCATTTTTATTCTGTCCTTATTACCTTACTAAGACGAGAATCACATGCTCAGTCCTTTTCCATCGATCTTTGCTTCTCTTAAATGTGAGAAATACTAATCCTCACCCCGTCTGGAGACTAACCTTTAGCCACATGAACAGGGATTTATTTGACACTTTGAAGCGTGTGTGTGTGTGTGTCATGTTGTCACTGTCAGGTACACTATATGGACATATTACTACTTTAGTCATTTCGGTCATTTCGGTGAGCACAAATCTGCAACGAACAGTTCAACCAAAAATGAAAATTCTGTCATCATTTACCCACCTTCGAGTTCCAAATCTGTATAAATATCTTTGTTCTGATGAACACAGAGAAAGACATTTGGAAAAATGCTTGTAACCAAACAGTCCGTGGCCACCATTGACTACCATAGTAGGAAAAAATGCTTTATACATTTCTTTCTCTGTTGAACACAACAAGATATTTTGAAGAATGTAGGAAAGCAAATTTGACTAACATTGTCACTTTTCCTACTGTGTTGGGAGCCAAGACCTGTTTGGTTATAAGCATTCTTCCAAATGTCTTTCTCTATGTTCATCAGAACAAAGAAATTATACAGATTTGGAACAACATGAGGGTGAGTAATTGATGACAGATTTTATTTTTTTAGGTGAACTGTCCCTTAAATGCAACACCATAAAATGATGTTCTAGAGAATGGTGTGCTTTTAATTTTATAGCATCAGTTTGTGGAGAGCTCTTTTCTGTTGCAATATTGCAGTGCCCCTGTGCGCAAAGCAAGGTTTAAAAAGAAATGATTGATTTAGTCTAGTGTGGATGAACCAGACCGGAAGTCTAGACCTGAACCCAGCTGAACACCTTTGGTATAACTTTGCAGACTTTGAGCCAATCATTCACCACCCAAACCTATCAATGACTTGTACACAGGGGTACAGTCATTTCGGAACAGATGAAAGCCCATGCAAAACAGTTGCAACAAAGATGAAAACAAAATTCTTTAATATGGTAGTGTATGGTTTAGCATACATTTTTATTTTGATTGGAATTACTGGAACAAAAACATTTTAAGGGGTGTCCGAATACTTTTGTTTACTTAGTGTATGTGTCTGATTTTTTAACATTATTATTATTATTTTGTACAGCATGTATGATGATAAGATCCGAAAGCAGGATATCTACTCGTGTATTACGAATCGGGGCCTTATTTCATCAGGGAATTTCATTCCTACACTACACGAGTGTCAAGATAAAGCCTACAGTAGATAAATGCGTACCTGTGACCTTTTTTCTTTTCCCCTCTCTTCATAATGCCTGTTCTATCTTTAGAATGCACCCGTGATAGAAACAAAGCACCTTTATCTCTCCTCAACATTTCAGGAGTTTACCTGCCCGCTCTCCCACTGCACTTCATTGGTGATGCCCTACCCTTGTGCTACTTGTGTGAGAGAGAAAGATGATGAGAGACAACACAACCTGGGAGTTGCCCTTCAGTCTGTGCTACAGGATCAATACATGAGAATGGGGCCTCTCCCCTTCCTCCATCAGGCATAAGGGACTTCTCTCCCATTATACAGATACAAGGAACAAAGTCTATTGATCCCTCTGGCCAGGTTTCAACAACAATGCAGTGCTTCTCGAAAAATACAAACGTTAATTAAAACCTTTATCCCTACATTTAGTGGTTAGATGGAAGGGATCTGAATGGTCATTTGCTTACAGGCCGTGACGTCTTGCCATTATACACAAACATAACACGGTACGAGTCATTAAATGGTCATTAATTAAATTTTTTTTTTATTAGTGCATAAATTACAACTGTGAGAAAGCAAAATGTGATTAACTCTGGTATCAATGCATTAAAGCAGCGGAGCTGAAATGGTACATTCATTTAGGGACTGTTTGATTGCCAAGCTGTTTGATTGTGGGAATCCACTTCTATAAGCCGCCAACGGAAATGCTTTTCTGTCGGTAATGAGATGCAATGACAATGTTGATTAACAAAAAGACTCCTCTCGCACATAAAGCTCAGAAGTCGGATCGTGTTTGAGAGCTGTATAATGCTAAATATGTGCGTGGAGTGTGACCACAATCAAATATTACCCTTGTAATTGTTTTCAGCCGAGGATATCAGGACAGATACGAATGGGATGCGAGTTTAATTAAAAGCACAATGAAAAAAGCAAGTCCCTTGTTGGCTGCTTCCCACTGCCATTGGGCTGTCCTTGCCCATTATGAGATTTGACTAGTCAGCTCCAGATGTTGTATGCGTATGTGCGCTTGTGTTGGTGTGAGAATAGATGGACGCTTTGAAAGAGAATATGTCTCCTCTGCAATGTTAATCTCGTCCTCTCTAGCGTCCGGCATGTCACCCTAATAAAACCCCCACAGACGGATGCTTAAAGAGTTGAGAGGAAATTAACCTTCAGGACTTTGCCGTTCACTTTTAATAAACGTTATGCATCCGTGTCCCATACACACCCTCGCCAAGGACAGCCCGTCGTTTAACAGGAACGTCCCGTTCCGGTGACAACCTTGTGGGGGACCGACGTTTGGGACAGTAATGAAAGCTGAAGTGATATATGGTGAATTTCCTCTGTTCAGCTCGCGAAATGATTCTCATAAATCAATTGATATTCCACTTGGTTGTAATTGATTTGTTTGTTTGCACAGCATCTATAATTATGTGTTGAACGACCGACGGATCTTCATTAATGCTTTATTGATTTTAAATGCATTATTGATTTGATTGATTTTAAATGTGTATACTTATCGCTGACGGACAAGTCATTTGTCATTTCGGCATGGTAGATCTAAGAGTAATTCTGGTAAAATTCCCATGAAATGCAATTAGGAAAATCCATCCAAGAGGTCTAATGCCTGTCAGGTACTGTATATTGAATGAAACATGCCATACTAAGAATTCAGGAACTGCATGTTCAAGATAAACCTGTGACATAACTAGAATTTAGAGCTCATGGTATCACTTTCTCCCAGCCTTTCTTGTTTGACACGAGCTAATTCTGGCTTAGCTTGAATGAACGACTGCCTTTTTATCTCTGCCCCTTAGTCAGCTGCTGTTTAACACTGCAGATTCCATTGTGTATACATGCTTTTCAGCCGCCTAAAACTGAGCGGTGTTGCTTTCTTCCCCCCGACGACTGTAGGAATGGAAAGGCACCAGGACTCTTAATACACCTAGTATTTAAAAAATCCTTGCCTTTCTCAATCCTTTTGATGCCTTTGTTCACTTTGAGAAAGTTATCTTTATGCAGGCCACACTGTTGGTGGAGAGTGAAGTGTAGAATCACTATGCCTACCTTTTCTTCCGCATCCTTTCCCAGCAAAGAACATCTACATATCCCTTTCTTCCTCTTATCTCTGACTGCAGTCGTTGAAGCAAATTCCCTGCGCCACCATGCACCCATAGCACTGCAAACTCAAAAAGAATCAGTCGCGCTTATCTGTAGCCGCTACAGACAGAGGGAACTATAACGACAGCCGGTTATCCCTAGAGAAGGACTTAATAATTCAACGTCGCAGCCACGTACGTGAAGTCATTTCACATAACCAATGCTAGCTGGTTACTTGGCAGGTTTTTGGAAACACTGCAACACTATACGTAATAAATTATAGCAATTGAAAAAAAAATCTCGGTGGGTTGTATTAATTCAATGTTGCAGCATCTATCATGTCACACTATTACTTTATATAATACTATACACTGCTTAAAGGAACAGTTTTGGGGTAAAATAAAAATTCTGTCTTTATTTACTCATCCTCAAGTTGTTCCAAATCTGTATTGGAACATTGGAAATACATTTCTTCGTTCTGTTAAACACAAAAGATATTTTAAAGAATGTAGGAACGCAAGCAGTTCTGGGGCACTTTTGACTGTCATTGTCATTTTTCTTACTGTGGTAGTCAATGGTGGCCAAGATCTGTTTGGTTACAAGCATTCTTCCAAATATCTTTCATGTTTTCCTCAAAACAAAGACATTTATAAAGACTTGGAACAACTCGAGAGTGAGTAAATGATAACAGAATTAAAATATTTGTGCGAACTGTCCCTTTAACAGATTTATTAGACCAACTGTCATAATAAAGAGAAAAATGTTAAGAATCTCTCAAAAACGGGTAAAAACTAAACTTTTGTCATTTATTAGGCAAATTACAAACTGAAACAACTAAATAACCTTCACATTTTTATACTCAAATTTCACCCGACACATTAAACTTCTCTCAGAAGTTTATCAAGCAAAATATTCACCTGTTTAAAAAACATTCTAATTAAAAATTGAGTTAATATTTTTTTTGTCCTTGTTAAACAGTGAATTGCAAAAGTCAGGGATAACAACAATAATTATAATTTATCTTTAGAAATACTAATGTACTAATGTGGGTTTTACACATAGGCTCTTTGGGTGGTGGTCTAATACATTTGTTAAGCACTGCATGTATGTAAGATACGTAACTTTATTTCCCATTGTTCCTATGATATCTCCCACAGTACAGTTTATCGTCCTGCTCATGTCTGCCATCTGTTTCCGAGGACATATCAAAATATAAGTGTCAAAAACATTTTGCATTTTCCACAAAAAATGAAATCGGACCAAGTGTTACTCAGCAGTCA
The DNA here is from genome assembly GCF_024868665.1 of Triplophysa rosa. Taxonomy (NCBI): domain Eukaryota; kingdom Metazoa; phylum Chordata; class Actinopteri; order Cypriniformes; family Nemacheilidae; genus Triplophysa; species Triplophysa rosa. The sequence continues at coordinate 25,289,749 of NC_079890.1, forward strand.
CTTCAAACAACAAAACAAAAACCACAGAAGCACTAATTCAGTACAAACACAATGATGACTCAGTTCTCAGAGCAGGCGAAACTAAAACAGATCCGTCTGTGCAGAACGTCTTCTGGTGTCACGCGCTGCCGCAGACTAAATCTACCATCCTCAAGTAACCAAGTTACAGAGCCGCGTGTCAAAACATCCAACATCAACCTTGCTTCTCTTTAGTCACGCTAAATATTTTATAGGTAAGCGTTTGAAATGATGAATGTAGGATACTTTAATTTTAATGCTGTTATTTCTGTAAACGGCTCTGAAGTGAGGCTCGATACTTTTGTTAGAAACATCCTTTCTAATCTTTTATGACAGGAGCGGCAAGGGGCTTTTGAAATGGGTGGAAATGCACTAGATTACAAACAGCCTCGCGTATGCACACAGATGCATTACCGGCTTTTGGACCCCAGTCATGGCTGCCGTGACTAATCAGAGGGAGTAATGTGTAAACATTTATACAAACATGTCAGTCACATCTTCAAGTTCTCAACTTCAATCAACGCTTTATTTGTCTTCCTCTGGAATGAGATGCACACAGAAAAGAGGATGGGTACTTGTCATCTCTCACAGAGGCAGCCTTGAAAAGAGGAGGAACAGTTTTCATTTTTCATCGTCTCGTTTTATTGAGCTTACCTTTGAAAAGTTTAAAATGCTTTCAATTTGTGTTTGTATGACAGATTCATTTGGCATGAAAAAATAATTTCGTAAAGATAATTATTGACATTTTGAGCTCTTCACAACTTTTGCATATTTATATTTGAACAAATAACTAAAGGTAAAGTGCATCCAAACAAAATTAATAATTTATTTCTAATAATAACTCATGTCAATCAAAACTTTTATGACTGACTTTCTTTCCATCACTTACTTTTTTCTGCAGAACACAAAAGAATATATTTCGAGAAGTCAATAAAAAGGAAAGTCAATGGGCGGTAATGTTGTATGGTTACCAACGTTCTTCAAAATATCTTCTTTTGTGTTCTGCAGAAAAAAGTAAGTCATACAGGTTTGGAATTACCTGAGGGTGAGTGAATTTAAAAAAAAATAGGTGAATAAATAGATTAAAGGAGTGAGTCATATGGCGCGAAAACGTGTTTTTCTGTGTCTTTGGTGTGTTATAAGCTGCCCATGCATGTATTAGACACGTAAAATTGCAAAAATTAAAGTGTCGGAACAAAAGATGCATTTTATTTAAAAGCGTATGCTCACCCAGACCTGCCTAAACCACCTCGTGTAACCACACCCCCACAAATCTACATCAGTTCATGGTATGATTTGACAGACCGCCCAAATGTATACACAAGTAAGGTGGGCGTACTTGTCAGTACAATTGCTTTGGAACCTGATATGGTAAGAGGCGTTACATTTCCGTCACACGCTTGCAGTATTCGACCAATCACTAAGCACTAGTGAACTGGCCAATCATAGCAAACCTCGCTTTTCTGTGCGATGAGCTTTGTAAAAAATCTGCGCGTTTCAGAGAGGCGGGGCAAAGAGGAGATACAAGCATGCAGAGTTTTTTAACCTTAAATCGTGTATACACAATACATTACATCTAAAACAAACGATAATATTCATTTTAGCCGTGTCATATGACCCCTTTAAGTTAAATGAAACACTTGATTACACCAGAAAACACGTTAAAGGGATAGTTCACCCATCTGTCATATTACCTTGGGCCCTGTGATTGGGTGGTGGTGGGGTTGGCCCTGCTCACAGTTGCTATTTTACACATAACTAGGGTGTGCTGTGGATAATGTCATGCAAATGTGTAAAGGCTACAAACATTCATTAGGAGGAGTTATGAGTGCTGGAACACACTGCCCATGGGTTTTGAGAACTCAATGAGATTCCAGTCTCGATATTACATGTCTCTCTCTGGACACCAGGCCTGTGGGCAGTCTGGCCCGGCCACCACAGTCCGATGATCATTCAGGTTGTGCAGCAGCTCTGAAGCCCCTCTAGCGATACTTTGGTGAGTCAGCAGGGTAAGGTGCTCGTATGAGCTTTGACACTGATCTGCTGGTAGAAAAGCCATCTCTCTGTCCATTTATGCCATTGCCCTTTCTGCCTTTTCACACATTTTTTGTACCTCTACCTCAAACACCTTTGAGCAATTTTGTTTGCTCACAACTTCATAATGAAAACTTTTCCATCTAAACTTCCTGGGGTATTTTCTCTTATTCACATTCTCACAGGGGCACGTGTGCTTCATAACCACATACTGTATTCTTTAAATGCCATAACACTCCCTTCCATAACTCACTCAGCAGAAAGCTGTCGGCTTTGGACAATGGCACCGTTGGGTTCAGTCTTGTGACCTCTGGCATCGTACGTGGAGACGCGTCCCAGATGAGCTGGACGGCAGCCCGCGGTTCCACCTCGGCGGGGGCCCGGACCGAAGCAGCTTGGCAGAGGAAACGGCGGGCACAGTGACCTTGTTTAGCTCTCTAATGGAGAGTCTGGCTGAAATCCACCTCTCAGATCGGAGGCTGCTTCCCAATCAGGGGCCATGATCCCGCTGCTTGCCCTCACTGCCCCCTCACACATCATACTACTGACACTAATTGTCACTATAGCGAGTGCAGCCGATAAAAGCTTTGCTCTACAGAAGAGACAATGAGTCAGAGACTGGCAATGCGTAGATGCAAGATCCCTATCCTCAATATTCACATGCTCTCTAACACATAATAAATATGCAAGAAACATAATCACTTTTTTTCTTTATTTAATTTCTATTACTGTGATTTTCCTTTTGGTATTTGAGGTTAGAATGTGCCAAATATTTTCAGGCAGTTGTCCTGTACTCACTGACTGCAGCGATAGATGGTAGTGAAGTATGTTTACTTTTACTCAAGCATCTGTACTTTATAAAGTTTTTACATTTAGTGCAGGGATACTCCACCCAAAAATGAAAATTCTGTCATGAAAATAAAAATATTTTGAAGAATGTTAGCAACTGACATTTCTGGGGTATTTTTGACTACCATAGTAAGAAAAATAATTCTATATTTTTTGTTCTGTTTAAAAAAAGATATTTTGAGGAATGTAGGAAAGCAAAAAGCTCCGGGGCACCTTTGACTACCATTTTGTCAATGATGCTTCAGAAATGTCAGTTATGTAGCTAACATTCATCCAAATGTCTTTCTTTGTGTTCAACCAAACTAAGAAATTTATACAGGTTTAAAACAACTACAGAGTGGGTAATTTTGGGTGAACTGTCCCTTTAAGTATACATAAAAAATACTTGAGTAAAAGAAAAAGTTTTATATTTTAATGTTCTCATTTCTTATAATTTATTAAATGTTAATTAAATTGGAGTATAATTTATGCTTTATAATGTAGTAAAACTGATAAAGTACGGATATTTGAAAATGTACTTAAGAGTAAAAATACTGAAGTACAATCCACATCTGAATCACTGTTAACATCTTTGTGAACACAAACACAAAAAATGTAACTCAACAATTTATGTAATTTAGGCCATTTTATGCTTTGAATTGAAAAGCTGCACAAAGCAAACAGGCCTTGCATTGACTTCTTTTAAAGAAATTATGTTATTCATGTTATATTAGAAATAAAAAAAGACAGCGGTGAAGAGTTGTGTCATTTGTTTGCATTAAGAAGATTAGTGGGTTATTGAAAAACTGTTCACCGCACAAAGACCCTTGACCATGTGTCCACCTTTTCCCAAACTTGGCACATCTTTATATTGATGTATGCTGACAGAATAAGAGTGTGCTTTTACAAAGACTTAATGACGATCAATGCATGCCTGAAAGTTTGGCAGAGAAAAACTAGCATGTCTTTTAGGCTTTATAAAAGTTATGGTTGAGGGTGAATTTTTTTGCAAGTTTTTTCCTCTAAGTGTGTGTCTAAGTCTTACAAGGCCATTGAAAGAAATGTGTGTTGGTAAGGTTTTTTTTCTTTTTTTTAATGCAAGCACTTACCCTAGAAACATTCTTCTAGACAGAGAACAGTTTTGCCTAATTGTGAAGAATATGTACAGTTATGTGTAAAATTAGTCAGCTCTAATTAGCTAAAGTAGTACAAAGCAATAAGACAAATGCTTCTGATCCCCAATTTCAGAATTGGAATAAGAAAAACCCAGTGGATTTGCTTGATGTTGAAATCATTGCCACTAAAGTGCCTCTGGCTTTAAATGAGTTTTTTAATGGTACTAGATAGAACTGGAGGTCAATGGAAATTTCCAGTTCTGTCAGTTTTCTATTCTGGTCTTTCACACAAAACGTTTATGTTACTAAGATCTAATTTAGTAGTACATATGGGATTGTGTGTGTACTGTGTGGGACAAGGTAATTTCTCAGGAGTCTAAAATAGTGCATGTATTAAATCGAATAAAATGAAATCAAATGGAAGGAAAAAAATGAGTTGACATCTCAGGATTTTACAATAACGGACGGTTAGCACATCTTTTCTCTTGATGATTTTAGGGAAAGCAAAAAAATAGATGTTAATGATCAATAAGCGCAAGCATAATCACTATGAGATTATTATGCTGTTAGAAAGCATATAAAATAGTTATGAATAAACAATACACTACACATGACAGGACCATATGTTAAATCTTGCAGTGTAATTTGTTCTTTCTTTCTTTATATTGTTATTTGCATTTTTACACTGGCAATTTATGATATGACTGTCATCTGTGTTACTGTGGGTGATTGATAACTCATAAATGACTGGAGTCTCATAATGAAATTCGTTAGGAGGATAGAGAATATGCCAACACATAATTTGTGAATAGGCAGATTAAATATGACAGCTATCAAAAGCTTGTAGACATGAATCCACAACCTCAGTATTCTGGCTAACAACATTTAGCACAAATAAGATCATGTACTTAAAGTACATTAAGATAAGATTATATATTTTTATTTTGTTAATAATGTATTTTTTGTTATTAATCAAATTTAGAAGGAAGAATGTATATGATTCTTCCATTTAAATGTGTATTTTAGGATTACCTTTCTTGGCAGATGAAATGTTTTATTCCGTGATGTAAGTCCTGGGTATGGCCAGGAGAGGTGCGTCACACACCTGTTGTTTGGAATTCAGTGGCTTTGCCTTTGTTTATCAAATTGGATCTTCATTGAATTCTCTGTTTATAATATTGTTTTGTTATTTAGGACAATCATAATAAGTTACCTGGTTTACCAACTTGATATAAAATGTATATGAAGGACATATTTCATGTAACTTTACAAGACAAGGTTAGTAAGCTATTTTATCATACCTGTCTCCTGTTGACACCTATTATTTAGACATTGTGGCCATAATATACTGCACAGCTATGAACAGTTAATTTGCGTTAAGCTTTTAATATTTATGCATTGGTTGTGCCTTATTGTAGGTGCCTAAGTGTAAGTTGATTTTGTGGTCATTAACATTATGCAACATTCAGTAATGCTATTGATTTAGTTTAGTTTGATCCTGTAACACTACTTTAATGAGTTTTACTGCCCGAACAAATGTATAAATCCTTTTTTATTTCTCATCAATATCATTAAAATGTAATGGGAATAAAAAAATCTCCACACAGTATTTTAATGTACAGTATTCTCCAGCAGCCTGATTATTGATGTCACATTAAATACATGTGTTAACTGTGCTGCATTGAACATGTTTAATATATTGTTCATGGTCTTAATGCGTCAAGCAGGGCCAGACGATCATTGTTTTCAGTCACTATGTACATAAAGGCACACAATTCAACTTTTCGTGTATAGCAATGCATTACAGATAATATACGTAATGCTGCCTGTGGAGAATCTTCTGACTTTAATGCATGTTGGAATTATGACTGTCACACAAAGAGAAAACAAGCATTATTTGAAGTGCTTTGTGCAGATCTTTTAAATCAACTTTAAGTTTAGTAATAAAGGATACTATGTAAAATGTAAGCCAGTTGTATATTTCTAGTTGCTAAGGAATAGGTGGTTTTATGTATTTTATAGAACATGATGCATTGAGGTAGGAAGGAAGCAGCAGAAGTGATAAGGTGATGTTGGGTGGTGTCTATATGCACTCAGGAATTCTAACACTGAGGACTCAGCTGACAAATCCCATCTCGTCTGTTGACCATCCTGGCTTTGATGTCATATCATCTCTGCCCATAGCTCCCCTGCTCTCACACCTCAGATGCCTCAGTGAATGCCTGTGAGGGCAGCTTGAAAGCTTGAAGTGATATAGAGAGACGGTGGTAGCTGGCAAACAGTGGTACTGACTTAAGCACAATCTCGAGAGCCTTTCTGTCAAATTGCAGCATGCTGTCAGGGAAAAGGAAAAAACCTGAATCGCTTGGTCACATTTTTTTCTCATCCCTCCTTTCACCCAACTAAAAAAGGAGAGGGATTTCTCTCCTGAAGGAGAAAGTTTCAGTAGATGTCCCTGAAAGGGGATAGAAAGAGACCCCATTCCAGGTGCAAGCGTCTCCGCTGCAAATCAATCATTCCATTTCAGAGAGATAATTTATTACGGGTGCAGTGGGTTACGGATTCAATCTCCACCATGTTCTGACTGCCATGTCCAATGCTTAAGCCTGTCATCAGTCTTCATCTGGCTAACTTTTACTCTTCTGTCACCACCATTATTAAAGTGGCAATTCATCCCCTCCGTAATGAAATATGACAGCATGCATACAAATGGCGAGGTAAACGTGATAAATGTGTCCGAAAAATCACCATTGTGCACTTTTTAATGAAAAACTCTGAAATTAAATGTTGTATGTATGGAATGCCTTTTCTATAAGATCCCTGTGGTTTAGCTTCTAAACCTTTGCGATACCAAGGCTCACTCTTGTCTTTAGTTTTCTCTTTTTATCTTCGCTTTCATTCATTGGCACACTTATCTAGGACCGCTTTGACAGTATGTTGATTTCTAAGAAGTACTCAACGCTAGTCAAAGGAATGGCAACTTTTTGTGTAATATTAAAGTAATTGTGCTAATATTCGGCCAGTCTTTTTAAAAGCTGGTCTGCCAATTCACATAACAGATTTGACAAAAAGGCAATTAAGGTTTATTGAAACATAATTTAATTAGTCAGAAGTGGATGTTTTTGATGGGTAAAACATAATTAACTTTTTTCCCCTTCTATTTTTGCTGTTTTCTATAGAGCCTTAAAATGTATAAGCCAAGTGGATTTGTGGGGTAGATGCCATAATTATGCACAAAATGTACTATATTTGGGGCTGAACTGACAGAGTAATAACAGTCACAATTTCCTATCAGAGACAGTGTGTTCAGTTAGTGTTACTGCAGCAGCACTTATTTTCTTTTGTAACGCATTGATTTTCCTGTAAGAAATGCAATGAATAAGACAAAGCCAAAGAGCAAGTTGTTTCATTGCTGTTTAATTGAGAATTCAGCTCCCACAGTCTGCCTCAATTAAAACTGTCCTACAACAATCTAAACAGCCCTCTCTTGTCCAACTAGTCATAACGTCGATCCTCCCAAATTACAACAAATCATCAGGAAACTTGCAAAGAATGCCAATACGTAAGTAATGGCCTGAGCTCTGTTTGGATTTTTATCATCTCACAACATTAGCTGTTATGAAAGATGTGCAACATTGGGTGGATTCCACTATTTCTAATTAACTGCGGTCTTTTAGTTTGCTCCAGATGTTGATTAGTAGATTTTTGTTATTTCCTGAATATCATCCGTCTTTCTTTGTTTTGTGACGTCTGCTTAAATAAAGACACTAAAAAAACAATAGTTTGCATAATCATTAATAATAACTGTAAAAGTTATCAATTCAGCTCTGGTTGGTTCCAAGGACTACATTTTATTATCACAGACAAACATGCAACACACACACACACATCAGCAGTGTGTTTGACTCGGTGCCCAGTCGCTATCTTCCGGTTTTAGATTTCCTGTGTGATTGACAGCTCTGGTACCTTTAATAGGGTTTGTAATAGATTTGTGATGCCTCTCATGCTCCTCTGGAGAGCGTCCCAACAGCTCTCCACTCACTCGTCTCATGTCATTCCTGACGCCTCGGCTTAGATTGGCTTATCTCTCCTACAGCCATTGCTGCTGACTCTCATAGACAGATTAGCACAGATGTTCTACTTTCTATTTACGACACCTTCTTGTATTCTTCCTGTATGAGATTTAATACACGGTAATGAAATTTAAGAATCGCTATTTTACTTCTCATATGACATGATTTCAATGTGCTTCCCTCAGCATCCATCGATTTTGTGAAAAGATTAAAACATGTATTGGAAAGATAAATTTGATTTGCTTGTTTCGTTTTTTGTCCTCTTGTACAGTATATTAATATCTTAGTGTTTTGCTTTGTTAAAGTACCATGGGAACAAAATGAGATTTTTTTGGTTTTAATATTATAAAAAAACCCGCAGGTGAATTTATTTATGTATGTAGCTTGCTTAAATCAAAAATCCTCCATGTTTGTTTCATGAAGAATATAATATTTCTAATGCATTTACAGTGAAGTCAAGGTGTGGGATTCTCATGAATGTAGCTTCTATTGTGGCCTTGTTCTTCTTAGTAGTCAGAATCACTAGGAGAGACAAGAATGGAAAGTTCTTCCATTGCTTTTTTTAGACATCTGGTGATCTTCTATGGCTTTCAGAATTGCACAAAATTGGCCACATGTGCCTCCAATCATGTTGGATCAGGTGCTGGAAGACGAGTGGCTGATTACATTAACATAAATGGAGAAATGTATATATTGCATGTAATATATTTTAAGTCTCAACAATGGATCAAATATAATATTTTGAATGAAATGCCAAATGTAAGAATGACTTGCTTTAAAAGAAATCACATAACTGTATGTCTGTTGCATATAAAATGTTAAATGTCACAAAGATTGAAATTAAAATAAGGGGAATTCAAGGGTCAGTGGGTATTTGGGGGTCTTTGTAAAGAAGCTATACAGATAATGGAGTTACAGTGAGTGCTTCAAAGAAAAAGATGACAAACGTTTTAAAGGTAATGCCATTGTGTCACATGTGGGCAGTATGAAACGCCCCCTTCCACCACACAACGTCTTCGGTTGTCCCTCTCAGTTCTGTGAAAAAACAGAATTCACTATTACAGTACGGATTCCTAAAGTACCTTTCATTTCTCTCATTAAACAACCGTACAGGGAAGGTCCTAGACTGCACTGTCTTCTGTGCAACCTAACGCATTTCATATAAATATTTATCTCACAAATATTAATGTAGTTTGCATCTTTCTAGCTGGCTACATGGTTAAATCTGAGTGGCAAAGCTGCGCGAGACACTGGACAGCATGCAGTGGATGCATTACAAACATAGTGTAGTGAAGCACAGAATAATGTTGATTTAGATGTGTTAATACGCAGCAGTCGAAACTTTTATTTTAGATAACGCGTTCAGTTTTGGAAAAAGCTGGATTTATATGAGAAGAGTATTATTTTGTCTCATCACGATGTTGAAATTGGTGAATTCGAGAGGTTTGCTGTATGGCAAAGCTGCGCAAGACACTGGACAGCACGCAGTGGATGCATCAGTGATGAAGTGAAGTGTAGAGATACTGAATAGTTTTTTACCTCTGCCCAGATACATGTGGTAGTGTAGTGAAATAAATGAAAGCTTTTTTATAAATCACTCCATCTTCACCCTTCTATTTATGCATACTATGTTTAATACTATATTTAATTTATTGTAATGTAAAGAATGGTTTGTATTAATAAGTTTAATTGTTTTATCATTTTTAGACTCATTTTCATACTCTGGTTGTGGCCCTGCATCACGAGGGTTATGGGGTGAAATAATACGTTTTGAAATTCTGAATTCATCTTGGTTCACAAAAGTTGATGGAAAACACAGAAACAAACTTGTGGAAAAGATGTGTTAAACCCAACAACCAGCAATTTCAACATTGTGATGAGACAAAATAATACTCTTCTCATACAAATCCAGCTTTTTCCTTGCACAAAACTAAACGCGTTATCTAAAATAAAAGTTTTGAAGGAGTTAATAGTGCTGTGCGTATTAGATGTTTTTTTGCTGTGACAGCTGAACTTCAATTTAAACAGGCGCATAATTTAAAACATGCATTCATAACATAGTGCAACGCTTCGTATAACAATTGGCTTTATCATAACGAAGTACGCGGGGCTGAATTAAACGCATCCTGAGCCGCTTACACTCATATCGCTCTCCTATGACTGTAATATCATAAGCGGATTGATCTGCGCATCGAGCGTGTGAAGTTAAACACACCTAATAAACCTCAAACCGAATATTACGATGGATTCAATTGTGCTGAGAAAGATCGCTTTGTTTATATTTTCTTAAAAGCAGTCTCAATGTAATGATGAAAGCGTGCTTGGGTGCGGATGGTAATGTACAGTGTGAGCGCAGGCCAGCGGGGACAACGAGCTCCGGCATGGTTCAGAGCACGCTATAGATGCAGGGCTCTCCAATGCTTTAGTTTGTTTGTCTGTTCAGACGTCTGTTAACTTATCAGAGATGCAGAACACCACACTGCAACTTTTCGGTATTGCACCTGGCACAGTCATTGTGATAATTACAAAGAGCTAAGACCAAGCTCCCAAACAAGGTCTACACACGTTCATTCGAATAAAAGGATATGACGTTTTTGTGGGCGTTACCAGTAATGCAGACGCTCATCCACACCCACTGATAAAAGTGTAAATGAAACGAAAATGAAAATGGAAAAGAAATATGAATGTAAAAGAGAAAATAAAATGAAAATCAAACTTTACATTTTATTTTGAATTGTGTCAGTATTATTGCACGAGCATTAATAAAAACCTTTGTAAAAATGTTTTTGCAATTTCTTTTTCACATCTGCCTTTAAATTTTCATATTGGCAGTCTTGCCTCGAGATTTTAGTGAAAATTAAATGTCAAATCATCAATTGCATTTTCTTTTTCAATTTGACAAGGACAACGCATTGTCAGTGTAAAAATGAAAATGTTTTTTTTCTTTTTGGCACATATTGTGCGAGCAGGTAGGTGTAATGAAATTGTTAATATGGTTTTCATTTTCCTCATTTAATTTATTTATTTAAATTTGGCAGGATTTGCCTTCCATACTAGAAGTTTAATGAATTATTGAGTAAAGCAATAAGCCATGAGTGGTACTGTATGCATTGCAGTGTTTCTTTTCTTCAGCTTGTACAGTTTTTGAAGCATACGACTCATTGTGAAGCATAGTGTATGTAATTCAGTATTCTAATTGTAAGCTGTTTGTGGTTGCCAAGTGAATGTGCTGTCTCAGATGTGCATTTTTAGTCATTTTACAACTGCTTCCAGTTCAAATGGATGCTTGAAATATACGTTTTATAATGTCGGTTTAGGACAAAAATTGTACAATCTTAGAGATTGATTTTTCTTTACTGGATGGAATGAATAGTACACCTGGATGAACTTATCAGTTCACATCTTTTTATGTTGTGAAAAACTGTAAAATGGTGAAGGTGTGCTTTTCAAAGTATACTAGAAGTAGGGTAGTCCATTCCTTGTTCAGGCACCAGACTGCTGATCGGGTGAGTATGTGAAGTCTGTTTCAGTCTAGTCTCATTTCTCAGTGCCTGTCACAGGCAGCCAATACTTAGTCTCATCGCCATGATAGATTGCTGTATTATCGTGGTGTGACACCCCACCACCATCCCGCCCCCCTGAGGAGAGCACCAGCAAAACGCTTGAGTCAGCTTGATTGATCCTCTGATTTTGGGGGCTGGATACCTCAGAGATTTGACAAAGTTGTGACAGTTAGCTTTTGTAAGGTCAGCTTATTTGAATCATCAAATCATCTTTGTTGAAGGGAAGCAGCAAGCTCATTCACATAATGACACAGTGTAACCTGTGACTGTGATACTGAAAGGTCTGGTTCATCTGAGGTGATTAAGGACTGCACTCAATGGACCCGCTATAAACTCTGAGTTAGCTTTATTGCATGAGGTATAGCTGGATTGATTTGTCCTGGGTACTATATGATATGCCAGATCACTCTAGAGACTGCAGCATGGATTGGTAATAGACCAACTTTAAAATGTGCACAATGAAATGTCTGTACAATGCAATTGTATAAAACATGACTTGAATATATATCAAGTACGTCATTAGGAAGAAAACAGAAAAGAAACAGTTAAAAACCCTACAAATGACTCAAAAATATGTTTGAAAAAGCCTACAAAAAATGATTTTCAATTTCTCTTTTCTGTTCAAAAATTATACGATTACACATTTCATTTGAAGGACCAAAGAACAGAAGTAACAACTTTTCAAGGAAAGGTTAAAAAATGCTTTGGAGACATAAAAATGGCATTTGAAAGCAGTGATTGCCAAAAAATAGTAAAAAATATATTTAAAAGAAACCTAAAATATTTCTGAAACATTGTTCACATTTTATTTGTATAATATCTGAAAAAGCAAAATAAAAAAATAAATGATATTTTTAAACAATTAGTTAAGAAACAAAGAACATTAATATTTTGATGAAACATTGTTGACCTTATTGTATAGTATCTGAAAAAGCAAAATAAGAATCATCTTTTTTTATTATTTTACCATAATATAAAACAGGCAATATCATTATTTTTCATATATTCAAATCTACTGTCTCTGATACATGTGAGAATTGATTGATATTATATCTAGTGTGCTGGTCTGTGATGTTTGTAAACAAAACTGTATTCTCATGTGAACTCCAGATTGGGATGGCAGGGAGAGCAGGACTGTGAGTGAACAAAGACTTCTTTATGTTTTTCACACAGAGCTGTTGATTGACTTCCGAAGAGTTGAAATACAGCACACAAATCATATGGACTGCTTTAGGCTTTGACAGCTACATCACCATCCTCTCATCCCTCATCTGTGTGTTCCACAGATGACAGAAAATCATATGGCTTTGGAGTGACACGAGGATGAGTAAATGTTGAAAGAATTGTCATTTTGGGCAAACAATTCCTCTGATATTGCTTCTCAGTTGTTTTGTCATGTATTACAAACACACAGTATACAGTATATACAGATCAAAACAGTGTAGATCTACTGCTGGATTGCAGATTAAGTAACTGTACAGCTTTATTAAATTTAGATTATTCAGCCATACAAAGCTTTCTTTTATTAATAAAACCATTTTATCAGTATCAAATCTCCTGTTTTTAAATCAAAAGTAAACATAGCTGCTGTCCTTCTGAAACCTTGTTTCTCCATGATTTTTATTGTTTGCCATAAATCATTATTATTAGTCCCTTTATGTTTGTCACTTGGTTTTGCAAGTATCTAACCAATAAAGGTATTAAAAAGTGCTCTGCAATTTTGGCAACACAGTTTCGAAATCGTTTAAAAAGATATATTTTTCATTTCCTGAAAAACAGCGAATTTGGAAGTCCAAGGTTTCAGAGGGACAGCGATGATACTCATTTGCCAGACATTTTTATCTAACTTAAAGTACAACTGCCGTTGTAAGAACTATGCTTGCAGCTCAATAAAAAGTAAAATGTCATTCAAAATGAATAAATATACAATATATAGATTGTAAAAAGATTTTTATTAGATTAATATGCATACTGTAGATAAGATTTTGTTGTGGAAGCATTTTACAAAAAGAGGAGTGACCAATAAACTCTATTAACACAGAAATGCTGCTCATCAGACTACAGTATACAGTATCTGTTTGGCTCATGCAGTTGTGTTTGCGCTAACAGGTCGCATATCCCCAATAGTTATGCACACACAGACTCTGCGGATGACACTTTGTGCTGTAAATGATGAGGCAAGCATTAAATTCCACAAATTGACATAATCATTCCATTCTCAAAATCCTGCTGAGTTTAACCTGGGTCTCAGCTGTGCTTCACCTTGTCTGTTCACTGAGGCACGGACACTCCATCTTGGTGAGAAATGGAGGTGTTTTACCGGGCCACTCGTGCTTTGCATGTCTGTTGCCAGCCCTCTCGCTCTCCTCACATCTGCCTTGCTCGACACCATTGATTGCCTGATGCAATGCTCTGATCGTTAATCCTGCACCAGCAACACGCTTGAAAAAACAGGGGTGTTCTCACCACCCTTTAACACATTACCTCTTGCTGACATTGATTCAGGGCAAAGAAAAAAAAAACAAGTAAAAACACACGCCGTAAACACAGGTTAGGGAATAAACGCGCTGGCCTTGTCGACTTGAGGTCTTTGATCATCTCTGAGCTAATGCCCACCTGCAGGAAAAGGCAGGACACTCACCAACACCACCCCCCCAAACTACCTCACTGGCAGAAGCTGTGCTGACATATCATCCATCCCAACCAGTTTAACCAACATCAGCTCACCCCTCCTTTTTTTCATTTTCACTATTTTACACCGCATAATTCTCAACAGTTTTTTAACCCAATTTAAATTGAGGGGTGGGTGTTCCTCCTACCCTTGAACTGGAGGGTGAAAATTGCATTCCTCTCAGAAGGCCAGAGATGCACCAAAGCTAATCAAGCATTTGTGTTTCAGTGTCATTCTTTATGACTAGATTGGACATCAAGGTGCACGGCCCAGTATGTTGTGCAAGGTGCTTAGATAAATATCTGCCGAAATCCACTCTGTGGGAAAAGCTGATGTTGTTTACAAAGATATCTTTTTCGGTCCTAATGCCTATTATACAGGGATGCCATCTTGTGAACTTTCAGCGATATTTGCCGTTTTGGATCCAAAATGGGTCATTATTGTGATTCGTGTAGATCCGATGAGTTTTTGAAAATGGGGGGTGAGGGGGGTCTGTGAGTCTTTGGATGATGTTAAATCACTAGCCAGTTTGCGGGTTATGTTTTGAATGCTGCGCAGTTTGAGCGCACATACTCAACTCATGAATAAATATTAGATGTAGTCGAATTTCGCAGCAATTCGACTGCGCATTTCTGACTTACTTCAACACAAGGCGCACTGGTTTGTTTGTGTGCCTTGAAAGGAATGGAGAAGCCCTGGTGTGTAAAAGGAATCGTACTGGACAACTAGTTGTCACGTCACCAGTCACTCCCCGTAACGTTAAATGTGCTAATGAGCTGATGGCAAACTGCTTCGTAATGTTTTGCACAGCCGATCTATCTACACAATAGCTGCGCTACAGTATAATGTGATAGTCTACAAGTGCTCATAGATGCTACAATGCAACGCCAGATTTCTTGTACTGTACGCATGTGAGTGTTGCGTTTGTTTTTTAGTACAACATTGCAAATAGTATCACACCTAATGTTGTTGTTACAACGCAACCTCTTGTGTAAAAATAAAATTTAAATCTGTCACTATGGTTATTTGCTGTGCAAATAGTATAACGTCACGAGTTTGAAAGTTCATTCATGTTTAGACTAGAGTAGTCTCAGCCTCAGACGTCACGCCCACGATCCGTTGGCTGAACGTCTGCTGCATATGGCACACTTTTCTGGAAACACTTCAGCACGTTCGAAGTCGTCATCTGATTGGTTGAATTTCCCAGGATTTCCGGGAGACATACGTGTCGTGTTCTTTAACGGTCCGCCTGGAAACAACAAAGCCTTCTGATCTAAGAAGTAAGCTGTCGTGTTTACAAAGGTTGCTATACGAATTCATCACGATCGACTAAACGCTCAATTCTTAAAAGTATGCGAGTTCATGGCATAATCTTATAATCATTGTTGTTTCTGTTAACTTTTGACATGTTCGTGAATGTACATCGGTCTGTTACTGCAGGGACATTTCCACGCCTCTAAACATGACGCGGCACAAAACGAAATGTGATTGGTTGCTTTACCTGTCCGTCATATGGCCTCTTGGGCGGGCCTCTCCAAAGAAAGTGGCTACGCGAGAATAAGACTAGAGCTGTGACTGTAAGTTGTTGTGTGAACAGAGCACCTTGAAGTAAATGTGAAGAGTTCATTTGCAAAAACAGAATTTTTATAAACTGTTTTTTATTGTACATTCCAATAATATAATTTAAACAGTTGGGTTGTTTTGATTAAAGCCACAATATGGAATTTTTGGACCGCTAGATGGCGCATTTTCGAAACAACAACAAAATGCGAAGCTAAATGACGTTATGTAGTAGGGACAGAGGTGGACAGTAACGAAGTAAATTTACCTGAGTACTGTACTTAAGTACACTTATTGAGTATCTGTACTTTACTTGAGTATTACTTTTTCTGAGTACTTGTACTTTAACTTCACTACATTTGAAAGACAAATATCATACTTTTTACTCTACATTTATAAAAAGGTCCAAAAGTAGAAAATGGTTTCTATGCAGCGGGGTTTCCTGTATGAGCAATTTATCTAGCTTGCGATCTGCCAGGACCTTTTACTGTTGCCAAGTATTTCAGTTCCCTTTCTGTCGGTCTCTCGACGTTGTGTCGAGCCGACAGATGGGGTTCGTCCCTGAGAACCAATCGCTTCCGACTTCTTAGAAAAGGCCAATGAAAATTGGCGAATGAAATTTGCATGCCGGACTCCGCCCCCGGATATCCGGGTATAAAAGGGAGACGGCGTGCCTCATTCATGCACCTTTTGTTCTTCGGAGCCTTCGCTCATGATCAACAGACTTCGCTACAAGTAGCAACTACAAGACTGCCGGCTCTACGAAGTGGTGCAGCAGACTGTCCCTTCCTGCGGCGACTTCCCCTGGGCGTCTCGGCGGTTCCAGAAGTGTTCAAGTTTTTTCTCTAAAAGAGCAAATTTCTCCAGCATGGCATGTCCCGCTGTTCTCGTGGGTGCAACACACTGTACACCCTACTGTACACACCAGTAGGGTGTACGCCTATGACAGTAGCCCCACCCCTTTCTCCTAAGGGGTCAGCGTACTAAACTAGCCTCCCTTCTTCCCCCACTGGGTGAAGAACAGGCACTCTATCCATCACTAAGCAAGCACCTCCTGCGGGCGGGCTGGGCAGAGCAGCCCTGCCCCTTAGGCTGGGTACCAACTGAGTTATCCACAACATAGCTCTAACCGGACCTAGTGCTACCGGACGTTGTAACCCCCCAGCATGGCGGTAACCCATGACCTTCCCTAGGTGGACCTCCACCAACCTTAACTCCTTCAGTCCACACATTCTTCCCATGTGTTCTCCCCCTTGGTGAGACCATGTGGGTATCTCCACTAAACTCCTCCCTGCGGTAGGAAGTGGTCTCTGTAGCGCATCTTGAGGAAGTAGCGCTTCCTCAAGATGCGCTACTTGAGGAAGTAGCGCTTACCCAGTTGAGGAAGTAGCGCTTGAGGAAGTAGCGCTTACCCAGTGGCCTTACGGTACCGCCGCCTGTGAGGCCGAAGGCAGGGGCCTTCCCACCTTTCAAGTAAAGCTCTGGGACCCCTACCTACCCACTGGTAGGTTACAATTTCGCGGTAGCACTCACGGCTGACACGCCCAGGCCAGTCACCGTCGCTTCGCTAGAGATTGTGACAGGGCACAGTGTTGTGGCGTTTTCCATAGGAACCCCATCTGGCGGCTCGACACAACGTCGAGAGACCGACAGAAAGGGAACGTCTTGGTTACGGGTGTAACCTCAGTTCCCTGATGCAGGGAACGAGACGTTGTGTCCTTCTTGCCACAACACGTGCTGCCCACTGCAGCAGTCGTGAGAGGTCTCAGGCTCCTCAGAACTAAGGTGAATGAATGAGGCACGCCGTCTCACTTTTATACCCGGATATCCGGGGGCGGAGTCCGGCATGCAAATTTCATTAGCCAATTTTCATTGGCCTTTTCTTAGAAGTCGGAAGCGATTGGTTCTCAGGGACGAACCCCATCTGTTGGCTCGACACAACGTCTCGTTCCCTTCATCAGGGAACTGAGGTTACATCCGTAACCAAGACGTTTTCTAAGATCGCGGTTTTCCGGCAAGCTTTGAATGGCCATTTGGCAGATTTTTTTACGCAAATCTGGCAACTCTGGGATCTTCCACGCTAAATTAATGTAAACATAGGCGCTGCTACACCGTTGATAGCGCTCTAAAAAGACAAATAGAACAATAAAAGACAAAAAAGGCACATGTTAAAGTGTGGTGTAATCATCTGTGAGTTACGATCAGTCAAAGATCATAGAAACATCGTCATGAAAATGATCAGCTTAACGGCTAAACGGTAAATAAGCATCACATACACCTTGAGCTACGTGTGCATATTAACTTCTGATCTGCTGCTGTATCATTTAAAGCGATTTGGAAAATGAATGATGTTTTTACTGAAGTAACTATAGTTGAAGTATTCCTGTTGAAATAAAAACAACAGAACCCTGCCCAAAATACAACATAAAATGTAATGGATTTAATGGTTATAATGGGAATTGTACTATGGATACTTGTTGTCTACTTGTATGTGATGGATTCTATTGGTGGGGTAAATCCTATTGGAATAAAACCCAAACACACTACAAAGAGGAATTTAATTTAAAAATCTCATTCTAATTCAAAAATTCATTGTTTTTTTCTAGCAGGGATGGTATTTGCAGTAAAACCACAGTATCCACAAATTTACCATCTATATTACTCAACTCAACTTTATTTATATAGCGCTTTTACAATTTTCATTGTTACAAAGCAGCTGTACATGAGACACATTGACTACAAGCAAAACAATCAAAGTTGTACCTGCAAAAACAAGAAAAGGTTGAAACACAGAAGACAGACACACCCACACACAAAACACTCCACACACACAACACGCACCAACACACA
The DNA here is from genome assembly GCF_024868665.1 of Triplophysa rosa. Classification (NCBI taxonomy): domain Eukaryota; kingdom Metazoa; phylum Chordata; class Actinopteri; order Cypriniformes; family Nemacheilidae; genus Triplophysa; species Triplophysa rosa. The sequence continues at coordinate 25,308,461 of NC_079890.1, forward strand.
CAGACACAAGACACACACACACCACACCACGCACGCACACACCACACACACCACACACACACACACACACACACACACACACACACACACACAAACACACACACACAACAGCACACACACACACACACACAACACACACACACACGTACGTACACAGACAAGTACGCACACACACACACGCTCAGTGAGAGCACACATTTAGGATAAAGGAGAGAGAAGCACAGGTCAATATAACAGACTAATAAATTCCTATATGCAATATTAATTAAGTAAAACTTTAAGATTCTAAAGCAGCCCCCCCGGTCAGGCAGAGTGCAAAAACAGTATGCAAACGGTGGCGAGGAACCCAAAACTCTAATCGAGAAAAAAAACCTCAGGAGAACCCAGGCCCAACCAGGGGATTCCAGTTCCCCTCTGGCAAAAGCTGCTGCCTCTGCACAAGCTCCAGAGAACTTGCACAACAAGGCTAAATAAAATAAATAAACTTAATAATAAAATAAATTATAGTTTAAGATTATCATTAATAATCTAATAGCATTTGAAGTTTTGTGGTGAAGACATGTCAAGAGACCGCGTCCTTCTTTATCCAGCTCTATCATCTCAGCTCTTGTCAGGTCCCCACTTCCCATTCTCCGCTCTACCATCAGGTCAGGCCATGAACTGCATCCTGCTCGCTGTGGTAACCAATATATAGGAACCATACTCAATTAATAATCTTTAGTAAAACCACAGCAACTAAACATACCATAGTTTCATTATACTAGCTATAGTTTATGTTTGTAGTTAATTATGGTAATACAAATGGTAATAAATCCAACAAACACATGGCTTCTACACTTTACTATTACAAGAACCTTACTACTTACTGGTAAATTGCTGCTAAAACTGGTAAAGGGAATATACAAAATAAAAGAACACTGCTCATAAATACATATAGGCCTAGGGGCTAATGAGGATAATTAGGCTAAATGATCATACAGGATTATATCTAAACTAAACATATATGTGCTAAACATATAAAGCTCTTAAAGGAGTTGCTCACTGCAAAATTGCCCCCATTGACTTTCCATAGTAGGAATAAAAACTACTATGGAAAGTCAATGGGGGCAAATTGAATAAAAATATTACTGTATATAATAATAATCCAAAGTATGTTCGGTGCATCCACGAGTGCACCTTCTGCGAGAACAGTCAGCTTTTGTGGGCGGAGTTTGGAGGAGAGACGTGAACTGAAATGGTTGTCAGTCAGCTTCAGTCAGAATTGCTTGCATTGGATGTGTTTTTTTCTCAAATCATTTTGCAATGTAGCCTATAATAATCCAACAGTTTTAGTTTATTCATATTTTTAGCTTATAGGCCTAATGTGGAATGACAGTTTTTAATGAACTGTTTTGTTGTAGGGGTACAGAGTAACTTACATTACATTCTTTTAGAAGTCATTTATAAGCCTAATTAATATAGGCTATTCATGAAGGGAGAGGGCTCAATTTTTTGTTTGAATTTACTTTGCTTTGCTCAATTTTATATTAAGTTGTATTGTATTTTATTGAAAAGCAAGACAAATTATAAAAAGCACATTTTGACTATTCAGTTTGTGCAATAGTGAAATAAATAGATAAGTTAATAAATAGAAGAAATGCAAAAAAAACATGTTTGTGTTTGTATTCGGCCTTCGGCCAAGTGTTTCACATCATGTTCGGCTTCGGCCAAGAATTTTCGTTTCAGTGCATCCCTATTATGTAGGAGAGTGGAATTATGGGACATGTCGTTTTCACCATCCAGAGGCGTATGGAGATCGCCCATCATGTTAACGGACCAGGTAATGAATTAATTTTATTTTATGTCATCGTAATGAATCAGCTTGCAAGAAACGTGAAATGTAATGTCACGTTAGCCCGCGACTGATATTGGACTTTGTCAATTGATTTGGTAGTGTAATGCTACACAGTTTTACGTGTTTAAAACAGACATACAGTCGTCGTTTAAAAGGTAAATTGGAACAAACCCACAGAATTTACAAGTAACGTTATTGGCTACATATTTTTGTGCGACATATACTGTATTTCATAGGGTAACTGAATTCATAACTATTCAAATAATCTGTGCATGAGTATTTCGTGTACAATAAAAAAAGTGCTTACCTGTCTATTAAAACACATGTGAGAGCGGAGTCTCTGTCGAGTCCAAGTTGGTCGCGAAGCTCTCCATTTAGAAAATGCCACGCCGATATTAATCCTTGTTTTACATCTTCGTTTGTCCATAAGCCTGCTTGCCTCATTTGGCCTACGTTTACACTTTTTGGGGTTTCCTTTACTCACCAAAGAGTAATCGTGATCCATAATAACAGAACAACAGATGCTGCATCCCAGATGCTGTATAACCAGATGCTGTGTAACTGAGGGTAGTGCAGAGCAGCGGATATTAAGTCACTGATATGCGACAAATACAAGGGAGACAAGGGACGGGCCATTATTATAAATAGGAATTTCTCTGGATTTGCACATTCTTGGAAACATTTGGGATAATGTAAGTACACAACTGCATGAAATATATCACACTGTGCAAATGATTTTTGGATATTTCATAACAAAATTCTTCCATATTGTGGCTTTAAGTAATAATATCTCAAAAAAGACAGATAACTAACACAATAAAAACATAATTAATGAAAATTATTCTGGTTATCTGGTTTTGCAAACGAACTCTTCATATCGTTGTCTATCCTAGACACTTTTAGCAGACCATGGACTATTCTGATTATGTGCACTGAATAATATGAAATACAAATTGTAAGAATTGTTGTAATAGTTAAATATATAACTATATATAAACTCAGACTATATATATAACGAGTTTGGTTCCAAAATGAGATAACTCAAATAAAAAATAAAAAATCCGTTTTTTTTTATTGTGCATTCTAATTAGTATCAATCAAACTGCAGTTGGTTTGTTTTGATTTAAGCCATAATAACTAAAAAAAATACAGCTAACTAACACAATAAAACATAATAAAAAACGTGATTTTTGAAGAATTTTAAAAATGGAGTTATCTCATTTTGGAACCAAACTCTTCATATATATATATATATATATAGCGTTGGGGGGTCTTGCTTTTTTCACCCTGATGAGTTTGCATCCCTGAATATAACAAAGATTATCAGCTCTAAATTTTAGTAAAAGTATATTTAATTTTCAAAACAGACTAACCAATTTGCAGCATCTTTCATTGTAAATTATATAAATCAAAAATAAACAATGCTGTGCTTTTCAGCCAGCTCTCAAGTAAACGCACACCATGGATTAGGTGGAGATTATTAAATGTTAGACCTTAAATCCAATACTTTTCTCTGCCTTGAAGTAAATCAATACTACTTATCTTTGATAAAAGAGGCCGTTGAGGAACAGTAGATCTCCCTGTAATGGAGCTATGTCTCTATTTTTCTTCGTCTCTCTCTCTCTCTTTCCTTTTTATCACTCACTTTCACACTTTTTCCTGGAGAAAGATAGCATCGTGTGTTGTTATTTTTCAGAAATTCTTGCAAAAATCAGTGTCATTCCTCAAGATTACATTAGGAAGTCAAAGTTAATACATAAGAAGATAGACATCAGTAAACTTGTGAATAAACAAACAGTGAGTGTTTGGACTGTGTCAGTGTGAGTCTGCTTAGAATTCAAGACTTGTTTATTTTTTCCCTCGTGCTCTTAGTTTAACCGGGACACAGAGTAACGTGCCAAACCAGGCTCATATGATTTCAAACGACTAGCAGACGCAAGCCTCCACGGTTCCCCGTTCGAAACAATCTTAGCGCTTGCCGCCACCAAACGCATATCTGCAGTTTCGCTGTGATTGAGTCTGCCTGATAATTACTGGGTAATCTTATGCACTGAGCACCATCCCCGCTGATGTTTCTCTCCCTTCCCACTTTTTGTTCTCCATGAACATCAAATGCCTTCATGCTGAGGTATGAAAGCAGTACATCTCTTCAGTAGACACACAGACATGAAAAGAGAGAAAGTACACCACACACTGACAAGAGAAAGCAGCGGGCTTCAGACACGAGGCAGCCACTCGTGTCTGGCCTACCGTTTCCATTCATGTACTTTATTTTTTTCCTGTCATGTTTCAGATTCAGAGCATTTCCCATTCTGCTTCTTGAACTCGTGCTGCATTCCAGCAAATAGCCAGAATGGCTCTTCACAGGCGCGGGGTTAGAAGTCTATTGGAGTCGCCTGTAGTTGTCGTAAACGACTCTCCGCTGCAAGACACAGACGTGGAGGCACTATTGTTAGGATATTTTAGCAGCATTTTCACAGACCTCTATAAAAAATTTAGCTTTTTAGATTTAGCCTACAGCTGAATTTTTACGATTTTAAGAGGTTGCTCTTTCATGGCTTTTCAACTGGCTCTCGGTTGTGTTTTATTTAAAGTCCCCGTGAACTGGAAGTTATTGGATAATCATTTCAGGGTGGAAGTGCATTTTAAATGAGGATTATGAGGGTACATGAATTTTAAAAAGAAAATGACCCACATTGATAAGCTATTTACTGTAAACGCTGCAATATTTCATGAAAAATAAGAATTGTAATTTTTTATTTCACTGGGACTTTAAGTATCAACTTAGTATCAGACGTTTCTTGTAAAATTGTTCAGGAGATATAAAGAAACAAATGAGACTATAGTGTGTAGCTCTAAAATTGTTGTAGATCCTACAGGCAAAATAGGGAGTTTTTAGATTTGTAGTTAATTTCTCATGGTTATTTTGGTCCAGACCAAAAAAGAAAAAAAAATGTAGTCCTGGTTCGCTTAGCATTCATACCGTCATTTTAAACTGATGGTTCACCCAAAATGAAAATTCTGTCATCATTTACTCACCCTCATGTCATTTCAAACATGTATGACTTTCTTTCTTCCGCAGAACACAAAAGAAGATATTTTGAAGTATGTTGTTAACTGGCACCCATTCACTTGCATTGGTTGTGTCTATATCCCTTTGACAGTCGTATTTTTTTCATACTGTAGCTTCCTGGTTTTAGTTCATATTTCAATCGAATAGGGATTCAACAATATCAAGATCTCACAGTACGATAATACCTCGGTATAAAGTCAACGGTTCGATGTTTATTGCAACATTTACAATGACAAATGATGACTTGGAAACGTGCCATAAGCATTCTCTTTTCTCTTTTCTTTATCCTCTAATCATAACTTTTGAGGTGAGATATAGTATGAGTTGGGTCAAATGAGCTAAAAATCCCTTTTATTAAATTAAATTAATTGCACCAGATAGACCTTGACAAAGGTAACATCTATTGTTTTTTCTAACATACTCTATGTTAGGCCCGGAAGACCTATCGTTACATACAGTCACTAAAATATTGAGACAATTTTGCTATTGTGATAACACCATATCCATAATATTGTTACATCCCTACAATCAAACTGAGCTCAGTTTGTGACACTGTTGAGATCTCTCAAACTCCTATGGAGACATGTGTTGATTACTGGGTCAGGAGAAATAATTGAGACGACGGACACTTCAGCGGAAGTTTACATTTGCTTTCCTTTTAATCTCACTGAGGCAGGAGACATAATCGAGATGTTAGAGGCGGGGTGTCCGATTTCCGAATTACGCTTGTTTAGACAAAGTCGGGCCGAGTACCAAAACAACCTTGTAGCCAATCAGCAGTAAGGTGCACAATGCACAGGAAGGACATTAGTTGAGCCGAGCACTGACGAAAGCGAAAGATGGGGGTAGGGGTGTGTTTGTTTTGGTGATTTGAACATCAACAACGGCTAAGAGAAATCGGACACCCCGCCTTTAAGGAGATCTCACCTGTGATTTTTCTTTAAACAGTACGGGATCAGTTGAGCTGCAAGAGCAATGCAGTACTGTATGTGGGTGATGCTGTAGTTGTACATTTACAAACTGAGCGCTCTGTAATCACAGATCAGTGAAATCGCATCAAGATGTAATTAGTTTATTAACTGTAGAGCCAATATTGTATGCATTTAACCCAAGCTTGCAGCAAAGTATTTACTGGCTGAAAATAATTCCATTGAGTTCTCATAGCCTCACGTCCGGTTTGATAAATAAGCCCATGGGAAATCCTGACTTGAAGCAGTGAATACAGTTGAGTCCTCATACACAGATAATTAGTTCAACTCTGTGCTGTGACAAGCTGCCTTGAATCCTTTTTTCCTACTGCTTAGAGCTAAAGGGGTTTCCATAGATTTGTTTATATTCTGCACCCTAATAAATGGAACATTAACTAATATAATTAACAGGCTATACATTGCAGTTGTCAGTTTGTATTTAATTTAAATTCTTGTATAGCTCAAGGCTAAATACTACACGTTAGTCACCAGTTCACCTATTTAGGCCAGATGCGTTTTTATCCAGAAATAAACCCACTTGTAAGCAGTTTAAGCCACTTATTTCTGCTCTACTGAAGATGATCTCGTTGCACAGGGGAAAAGGCCAGGTATGGCTATTACTCTTATAGCAAAACAAATTGTAAATGATCAAATGAAACATATCATAAAACAGGACATGGACATACAAGTAAAAGTTGTAATATTAATATGCTTTTCAGACTTAGATCAGAATCCAGATTTTCATTAGTTCGAAAAGGTCTGATAGTTAGATTCTACATGCATATCTTTTGTTTACATTTCTAAATATATCACTCATTTGTTATGCCATCGACAGCAACTAAGGTTCTTTTGCGTCTAATTTTAATGCACAGAATCATTTTTCCTCAAGACTCTAAGACTATAAGGATGTCAAAACACTGAGGACACAAATAACAGTTGCTTGGCTCACTGTCAATACAACTGTAAACAGTAGCTTTGTCCTAGTAGCGCAGACACTGCGGCAGAGTGCTATTCACTCTAAATGTAAATGAGAAGGGTTCGGAGTGTCGTCAGGTAATGTGTGAGCTGAATGCAACAGCTCATTCTTCCCCTAAAAAGACTATTTGGAGGAGGCAAAGGCAACTTAAGACACATTGGTGAATCTATTAAAGCTATTCAAACAAAAAAAGCATGCATAAAAATCACATTTCGCAATTCACAAGACACGCAAAGACATAAACAGAATAACTTTTCCTTTTGATTTGCGCATCTTTAATGGTCTGAGAAAACCTCTCTAGCTGCATGTGGCATGCGCTTTTTTTGTGTAGAGGGCAAGTCTGGGGAGCATGTTCCCTGGAGGAGTGTGTGTGAAGACACAGAGAGAGGTAACGCTGGCATTAAAACAACACCTGGGGTCTAACCCCATGACACGGACTCCCTAGGAGTCTTCCACCCTGCCATCAGATTCTGCATAACTACACTGTGATTGTCTTTGGGTTTGGCAAGCANTGCGTTTTTATCCAGAAATAAACCCACTTGTAAGCAGTTTAAGCCACTTATTTCTGCTCTACTGAAGATGATCTCGTTGCACAGGGGAAAAGGCCAGGTATGGCTATTACTCTTATAGCAAAACAAATTGTAAATGATCAAATGAAACATATCATAAAACAGGACATGGACATACAAGTAAAAGTTGTAATATTAATATGCTTTTCAGACTTAGATCAGAATCCAGATTTTCATTAGTTCGAAAAGGTCTGATAGTTAGATTCTACATGCATATCTTTTGTTTACATTTCTAAATATATCACTCATTTGTTATGCCATCGACAGCAACTAAGGTTCTTTTGCGTCTAATTTTAATGCACAGAATCATTTTTCCTCAAGACTCTAAGACTATAAGGATGTCAAAACACTGAGGACACAAATAACAGTTGCTTGGCTCACTGTCAATACAACTGTAAACAGTAGCTTTGTCCTAGTAGCGCAGACACTGCGGCAGAGTGCTATTCACTCTAAATGTAAATGAGAAGGGTTCGAGTGTCGTCAGGTAATGTGTGAGCTGAATGCAACAGCTCATTCTTCCCCTAAAAAGACTATTTGGAGGAGGCAAAGGCAACTTAAGACACATTGGTGAATCTATTAAAGCTATTCAAACAAAAAAAGCATGCATAAAAATCACATTTCGCAATTCACAAGACACGCAAAGACATAAACAGAATAACTTTTCCTTTTGATTTGCGCATCTTTAATGGTCTGAGAAAACCTCTCTAGCTGCATGTGGCATGCGCTTTTTTTGTGTAGAGGGCAAGTCTGGGGAGCATGTTCCCTGGAGGAGTGTGTGTGAAGACACAGAGAGAGGTAACGCTGGCATTAAAACAACACCTGGGGTCTAACCCCATGACACGGACTCCCTAGGAGTCTTCCACCCTGCCATCAGATTCTGCATAACTACACTGTGATTGTCTTTGGGTTTGGCAAGCAAAGAAACGGGAGAAAATATTTTCTTAAAATGTGCATCTTGTGTTCATTTCTAAACTTTTTATATATTCATTTCTAATCAATTATTTGCTAAAGCAGGATTTTAGTTTAATACATAGTTCATATAAATAGTGTAAATATATAAAATATATTTACATATATAAAGTTTTTAAATAATATTGACTAAATAAAATAAATTAAACCATCTGTAATTAAATAAAAGTTTTGTAATTCCAGCTGTTGACTTGTATTCTTTTTTAGATTGATGTACGTTAGAACATAATTAAAAACATGTTTTGTTTAATTTAAAGCGGCCATTCCCCGTGATGCCAATTTTCAAATTTTAGTTAGTGTGTAATGTTGCTGTTAGAGCAAACAATATCTGCAAAATGATAAAGTTCAATGCCAAGCGAGATATTGTCTTTAACAGAATTCGCTTTTCAAGGACTATACAGAGAACGGCTGGAATCGGACTACAGCCCTATACTTCCCAGGTAAATGATGTCACTATTCCTAAGCCCAAAGGAATATGGCAAAAAAGGGGCGAGGCCTTCCTTAGAGAAAAGGAAGAGCCGCTGGAGTAGTGTTTGGTTATCAGAGATTGTAAACATTTGACTGAGCTGCGCAATTAATTACTTCCGCTAAAGAATTCCACTACACACATTCTAAGATAACCAACGGTCAAATAACAGCTTCCATGACTGTAACAACAGCTGTGAAAGCTGTTTTGTGTAACACACTGATATTGTGTGTGCGTGTGCGTGCGTGCGTGAGTGAGTGTGTGTGTGTGCGCATACCTCTAAAACACTTCTAAGAAACGTCCTTTGAAGTCCTGCTTGCAAATGTCTCCAGGGGCCGTTTCAATAAAGAGGTTCAACCAACTCTAGGTTAAACCTTGAACTCAGAGTTGGTTTACTTATAAATGAGAAACTTTGAGTTTTTGGTTTCAGAACAGCTGATTTGAGTTATCTCAATTTACTCTGGGTAGGCTTACCCTGGGTTAAGCGCATGCACCACTACTAGAAAAAGCCATTATCATTGGAGCTCCGATATTACGATTCACCATGGCAACGGCACCAAAAAAGCAACATGGCAGCAGAAAGCACTTGAGAGTGAGGCACACTTTCCGCTCTACATACAGTGGATTTACTGATGTCCTGAAAATGACTTAAGTTTAAATTAATAAATGTACCAATAAACAAACAAATTAATCAATAAATGAATGAAACTACAGAATTAATAAAAAAAATCGTATGTTCTCACTCGCCATGAGTGCTCTAGTTACAAGAATAATACATCATGGTGTATAGGACACCTGTAGGGCGACAAACTCTCGTGCAAAATTAGACTGATCGCCGGTTCTAACCCTGCTCTGAGCAGATTTCAGTTGGAATGGCTGCACATCAAAATGACTTGTTTATTACCTTTATCGCATCGTGTATATCTGTATTTATTCATTTCTTTATTCTTGCACTTTATTAAGTCATTACTGACTCTGAGTATAAGTTATCTCTCCTTTAGAAACAGGCTTAAGTTACCCCGCTTTCTCGGTTTGACACCTCACATTCTGAAATGGAAAACCCAGAGTTTCCCTCATTTCAGGGTTAATATACTCAGAGTTTTCACTAAACCTCCTCTCTGAAACGGGCCCCTGGTCAATGGCATCACCGGCCTCGCTTCCTCCTCCCACGGCTCTCGTCACGCCTTCCTCGTCACGAGTGTTAATTAATATAACCGGTCTGACCCAATCGGTCCGGTGTCATTTCCCTCGCCATAGTAGGAAAAAAATTGCGATCTCAAAGCAAAGATTGATGTTTGCACATGCACTAGCAGACCTACACTTCGATCGATCCGCATGTGTTTAACTGATGAATTGACGTTGACTTTACTGTTACTGTTAATTGCTAAAAGCCAAAGCTTATGAATACACGTGCACTGAGAGGGGGACCGACCAATCACAACAGCCTGAGAAACAGAAGCTGGCTGATATGGTATGGGTGGGACATCAGACACAAGCTCTAAGCGGGGAACCAATCACGACAGACCTGGTCAGCTTTACCAATCAGAGCGTTTCGGAAGGAGGGATTTTATATAGACAGGAAGAAATCCAGTCATTTCTTAGAAGAGGGACAGCGGTGAACACTAGACTTGAAATATGTGAAATATAAAGCGTTTTTTGAAACTAGAAACATGAACATCCATTGTTAAACACCCAAAAAACAAAATCAAAGCTTCAAAAACGGCAAAAGAATGGCTCCTTTAATTCTATTGGTGTTTTTGTCAGGATCCTGTCCTTCCTATTCCGAGTTTTCGTGCCTTCTGGACAGGGTCGTGACAGTACCATGTCTTGTGTGTGTGTTTCGTCTTGTGTGGAGACACGTGGCGGTTTGTTTTGACATTTCGCCGCGTGTCCTCCTGTCTTCCGTTTAGCTCCGCCCCCTCGTTTCTCCGTTAGTGTTTCATCTCCTTCACCTGTCCCATTCATCTTCCCGCTAGTCTCCCTTAATGTTAAGTCTTGTCACCTGCTCGTCTCCGTCCCCGTGTAATCTCCCCTCGTTAATGTTTCGTTATTTAATGTCTCAGTTCCCTTTGTCCCTTGTCTTTGCATTCCTTGTTCCCTGTACCTCCTGTGTGTGTTTACATGGTTGCCTTCTTGTTCGTGTCGCCTGGCAATAACGGTATTCCTGTTTGGACTTTCCCTTATTCGTGTTTTGGATTATTATTTGAATTTTTGATCTTGTTTGTTTTGTCCCCCTTTCGGGGAGTTTTCGATTTGTTTTATTATTCAGAGTTTCTCTTTTGCCCCATCGTGGGTTTTTATTTCTGTTACAAATAAAAGTATTTTTGTTAACCCCTTGTTGCCTGCGCCTGGGTTCTGTCCACCAAACCTGACAGTTTTACTTAATTGCTGCAAGCTAAACTCTAGTAATGTGGTTTTCATTACCAGTTTCAATTTTTAAATAAAATATCAAAGATTTTTAAAGTTCATATATACAGTAGATGCGGTAAATATTCAAAATTATTTTCGGTTTTTACTGATTTTACTGTTTATGTTTAGGTAAATTATCATTTTTGTTTCATTCTGTGCACAACTAACAATATTTCTCCCAAATAAAAAAAATATGCTTTTCTATTTGCATTTATTTGCAGAGAATGAAAATTGAAACTGGTCAAAATAACAGAAAAGATTCTCTGTATTTTTTCAGACCTTAAATACTGCAAATAAAGCAAGTTCATGTTCACTTTTAAGCAATTCAACAGTAATATTTTGTACATGTATTTAGGAAAAGGTAAAAAAATACTTTTTATATGATGACCTCTATTTTTATCACAGTTTTCATGTGTCTTGTTATGCTTTCACATTGTGGTTTGATTTTATTCAAAATCAACAGACATTGGACTGGAATGGCCACAATACATCTAGAAATTATGATTAAAGGAAAATTAGGAATGGTCTCTTAATTTTTTTTGTGGCTGTATGACTACTTGAATTTGTTTAGGTTAATAAACAGATATACAGAGGCACAGGACAAAAAACGTCTCTACCTCCCTATCAAGAACATCTGAACGTCTGTGGTCTTTGTGACTGTCCCATTTACGTCAAAAGGTTTTTGACAGAGGTGAAAATATATGGTCGTAGAGGGTAACCACTGTCACGGAACAGCCACCTCAAATAAAAATGCCCCTCAAAACCATCACATGCATTACTGAGCCATCTGGATACAATGTTTTGTATCACACCCTCGTGGCTTTACATGTCTTGTGTGTTAATAAGGGGGGAAACTTCCCTCCACATCAACACAACAACTGTCTCTGAGTAATACATACAAAGCTTGTTATTGTAATTAGCACCATTTTTAGGTAAATATTGACACTGGTTGATTTCAAATTGACACTGCAGAATGTTTAGTATAAAAGTTCTGTTGGACTTCAGCAACTCTGTATGTGTGTTAAGGGAATATTATAAGGGAAACTTATAACACACCAAAAACACAGAAAAACACGTATTCGCGCCATATGACCCCTTTAATTATAGTATTTCGTGCCAATCTTCAAACTTAATTTACTTCTTGATTTGCTGTTCTGTAAATGTCTTTCATGGGTGCTTTTACTGACCTTGCTACCCCATTTCATGTTCTATGAGTATAATCTGTCATTCAGATGTGATTTAATGACCCCTCTCGAACTCCAAATAATCTTTTTATTTACACACTGTTGGTTCGTTGCAGGAGCTGTGTGTCTCATCCTTGCTTAGTTGAGAATAGATGAAGGCTGCAGTCTGTTTGCTGGAATACATGCTGCTCAGGTAGACCTCAGGTCTAGGACGAAGGGGCCTTGCGCTGATTCCTGTGCACACGTACCTGACAATCACCCAGTTGATCACTGAAGGGGAGGTCACAGATCTGAAACATATGAGTCAGCAGGTAAACAGGAAAACAGCCAGCTTTGCACTGCGAACGCTGTGACCTACAGACAAGGCCGTTCCAAAAGCTCCACGCAGAGATAAGGAGTGTAAAAAGCCGTTACTGTGGAGATGTCAAGAGTTGCACTGTCGATACCTGTTTAGGACATGTCAGTTTTACCATTTTAGCATTTGACTGGATAATTTATTATTTGGCTGGATGTTGGAGTGAAGGTGAAAAATGCTTACAGTACATATGTGTTATGAAGGACATTAGATTGCCTAGAGAGAATTTTTCAGTGTTATTAAATGCACAGACAGAATGTGTGCGTGCGTGTGTGTGTGTGTGTGTGTGCGTGTGCGTGTGTGTGCGTGTGCGTGTGTGTGTGCGTGTGCGTGTGTGTGTGTGTGTGTGTGTGTGTGATCCAGGTGTGCAATGTGCTAATGTAAAATACTGTATGCACATATAAAATGCATACATTGGATATATTTCTGCTTTAATGATTAAGGAATGCAGGCAAATCTTCTCCACCATGCAGGACACATTTTTCTCTCGTGTTTGTGAGTATAGGATAAAAGGTAATACCAGCACATTCTGCTTTATTGTTTGTATGTGCACAAGACATTTCTGGACAAATAATTATGAAAATTTATAAAGTTAATAAGGTGTTCAAGTGGCCATAATCGTAGCAATAAATGCACAACACATAGAAAAAAACGATAGTTAGGGAACCGAAACCTCAGCCATCTTTTAAAGAAACAGACATCGACATTTTAGAAGTCTGCTAGGGAAAATTGCTAGCTTGCTCTGTGGCTTGTTAGCTGGGTAATTTTCAACAAGTTAATGGGCATCCAGTGCTTAGAAACAGAGAACAAAGAGAAAACAAAAGAAAACGAGCCGAGATGTAAATGTCTGCAAGCAATCTTCTCCCTGTTGAAGCAAAACAATGGAATGATTACGGTAATATATTGAAGAACATTCTACTCTAAATTGATCTGTTGTGTTGATTTAGTGGCCTTAAAATGCAATGTATAAAGCGGCTAGATAACACAATAATAAATAACATTTTTCATAATGTATTGGACAGATGCTTTTATCTGAAGCAACTTAAATTGTAAACAATATATACATTTGATCAATTTGTCTCTTTCCTGATAATCAAACATCTGAGCTACGGGAATGCAAATAAATACCACATAAATAAAGAACATTCAAGTTTTCTTTATTTTTGTAGCTGATATGGTTTGTAATAAACATACTGCCTCCAGACATTTGAAGGTGGTTAAGACCTTTCAGACTGGGATCTCATTTAGCCAGATTGCAGGAACTTGCTGGAGTTTGTAATAAGCAAGTCTCCTACCACATACTGACTTTGCACCGTGGGTCACCGTGACCACGGCTCATGCCCATCTAAACATATACGCTAGAGAAAAACAGGCATTGCACTAGACTGCTGTAATCAGTCGGTGGTTCAGTATCATGAATGCCCCCAAGGCCTGTGAAGGAGAGAACACTGTATACTAATAAGTCAGCATGTTTAGTACCAGAAGTTGATCCCAAGAGTTTTAGGTCAGCCAACACTGACTCGAGGACAAAGGCTCTATACATACACAATGTCCTGGAAAGTGGGAAACAATAATTTATCATCATCTACGTGTACATATCTCAGCTCTGCAATTTGACATTTTAGCCTTACAGTTACTGATGAAATACAAAGGGTGTTTGTAAAGTCCAATAATAATGATATGTACAACTAATTCAATCAAATTTTGTAAAATAGAAGATTTTGAAGTAGGGTTTGTACTTCAAGCCTAAGGGTAAAGTTTTCCCCTACCAAACATTAGCAAGTAAATTAATGAGTTGTGCTGTTTATGCGGCATAACTAGTGTTACCACTTTCCAAATTCTAACCAATTCAATCTACTTAATTTAATTATCTCTATTTAAGAGCCGAACAATTACAGTACATTTGCTTATTACCCCCATGACAGAGAATAATGATCACTTATTGTCATTCAGCACCCTAAGATGAGTTTTGTCCTTGGTCAAAATTGAAATCGTTACAGTTGAAATGCAAAAGCGCCCATTTAACTACGCATAACAGATCATTGACTGAACGTAATAAAACGTATTAACAGAATAATTACAACTATTACATAATATTACATAATATTCAGAATGTAATTATGGCAAGCAATTCTTTTTGTATGAAGTGTCAAAGATGAGAAATTTACACATTCTCCCAAGCACACATTGGCATTTATCTGTTCTTATCGCTCTGGTTCCTTAGTTCAATTTGGCACTGCTTTAATTAGGTTTTGCTGGAGGCATTTTCTCGCCAAACGGTTCATCCAGACAGAATCCTGGAGACATTTCACTCCAGTGTTGGTAATGAAGACAGCATGAGGATTTGCAGATGTAGATTAAAGGTTAAGATCCCATCTGTTGTCAATAAGATGAAGATAAGAGAGATAGAGAAGCATGTTCTGAAGCCAACGAGGTTCTTGAGAGCAAGCTGCTGTTGTTTTTAAAGCTTGGAATTAATTACAAAAAAGTCGTCCTTTACCTCTGTTGATCACACTTTACAAAACAGGTTTCGGCTAAATGACAGCAAAATTCTGCGTGCCTTCTCATTTGCATGTTCATCACCTATGATATTGCTGTGATGCGCCGGTGCTTTTTTCTGATGCTACGTTTAAAACCCCCATTAACAAATTTTATCTCCGATTAGTCCATTAGCTTACCAAGCCATGCAGTTGATTTACAAACACATTGTCTTCAATCTCCTGCACAGCGTGGGACACCGTGCCCCGACGGAGCCCCACAATAACAGACGCATTTTAAGCACAAACACAGAGAGGGCTCAGGATGTATTCATTTAAATGAGACCGGAGGGAGAAATTACTGCGAGGGGGGGAAATACTTAATGATTGAGCGGGGTGAATAGGTTCGCTCTATGCGATGAGTAATTGAAAGTTGGGGTGTAGGTAAAATCAGGTGACCACATAGGCCTGAAGACGAGAAATTTGCGAAATCAAGTTATACGCTTTCACTCTTGCTCTCATACCATCGAATCATTTCATAATTTAGCTATTGCGTTCTCCTCTGTCCCTCAGCTTATCTGTCATTTCCATTATTTCTGTCTTTTCTATTAAATGATGACGCATTGAAGAATAAAACACATTAATTTCAGTCCAGCTGTCCAATTGCTTTCTTTTTTCTCTTCATCCTCAGTGTTTTACCTTGACCCATTATTCAAATAAGTGTGGGTGTTTGACGGTAAAATACTTTCTTCTATCCCTGCTTAATATGCAGAGACAACTAAATAAGGCATTTGCATTGATTTGCCCAAAAAGTACAACACTTGACTCATGAAACACTGCGATGCTTTCAAAACAGCCTGCCTTTGTGACACTAATTCAGACTTTTGGGGCGATAGGTTTTTTTGTCCAGTCTGTGGTATATGGCCACGTATGGTTATTTTTCTTAAATATATGCATGTATGTGTATGTGTTTATAAATACGAAATTAATATGCACAGTACACCGACATACTGTATATCATTTAAACACAAACTTTTATAGAGTACCTCAGAGATGAGGTTTTTTGTATGCAATCCCGGAAGTGCGTTTTAGCACTTCCGGTTCCACCGCCCCAACGTCAATGGGTTTTGCTCATTGTATTTAGGCTTCAAAAATATCACTTATTGTGTTAATTTGTAAAGATGATCTTGATAGACAAAACATGTAAACATCATGAACATTTGTTAATCCGGGTTTTTGCAATTCCGTTTAGGGCCGCTAGTGGCGCAGAATTGACACACTCCACCTTTAATGCAGCGGTGTGTTCATGGGGAGAGGAAAAAATGTTGCATATCTCCTTTATGCAGAAGCTCCAGAGAATGTGATTTCTTTTCATGTGTCAGAATGAAGGTGTTATTCTCCTCCTCAAGGTTTTTATCACCTCACGGGCCCTGACAGCTTCAAGCTGCTTTCTCAAGAACGTTTATAAACACTATTATGGGACACATTGAAGAGAGGTGAAAAAAAAGAAAATGGGAAGTAGGAAACATCAATTGTTTAAACATCCTGACTCATATCTTTATTAAATCCAGTTTCATTACGCATGCAAACACAATGTTATGTTAACATGCATTGTGGATTACTGTAAAGAAGTTTGTTGACATAGGCTTTTGTGTGTGTGTGAGAGAGAGAGAGAGCGTGCAAGATGAATGATTTGCTTTTCTTCTTTTTTCAAATTCCCCTGACAACGATTTCAAAGATGTTTGTGCCATTAAGTCCCGAACAAAACTAATATGACACTTTTGACACCTGTTTATGCCCCTGCATCCATCAGCGATCCTCTGACTACAAATCCCGCCTGAAAGGTTTTTCTTGACATTGCGTAAATCGTCATTCTTTAATATAATGGTGAGATCAGTCCAAAGCAATAGGCCCGCAACATTTGCACAGAAACTCAAAAACATTCAAAAGGTTTCATTTTAAACCGTAAAAGCGAATAAAAAGGTAACGGTTTAATACCATTACTTTCATGGGCCAAGTGGACAGGTTTGATGTGTCTCTGTGTAAAAGTGTCTGTGAACTGTACTGTAGCCTGCCTTCCCACATAACCATTAAAGCCTGTCAGAGTTTAAGCAATAACATGGCAGACATACACTGAGTAATTCTGCACATCAGACACATGACCTGCACCACAGAATGTAAGGAGATTAGTCAGGCACAGGTATTTGCATTCCTGTGCTTATTAGGAAAGTTTCTGTCTGCCGTACTGCACGTAATGTTAGATGACACTGAGCTGAACATCAAAGATAGGCCTGTGATGGAATTATGGGATTCACGTGTGTTACACATACAGTACATGCAGATTGGTAATACTACATGTTTCTCGATCCTCGGCACATGATTCAGGGCACAATGAAAGACAGTCAGATCCGTGTACTTTCATGTGCTTTTCACAATACGTGTTGTTTACAGATAAAGTGTGGCATAATGCAAGTAAGCCAAAGGCAACAGCAACAAATGACGAAGAAATCCTTTTTTTGGCAGGCACATACATCCATATGCCAAATAGTGACTCATAATATTTTGAATGTGCTAATAATTAGGATGATTAAATTGTAAATCCATTCTAGGAAAACCGAAAGGATGCAGGAAGTGATTAGTGATGCTGCCTTTCTCTGATTGGCTGGCATGGGTTTTACTTGACAATGAATCGTGGGATATGGAGTCTTAATTTGGCATAGAACCTTGTGGATCTCAAGAGAGGTAATGAATGCAGCATACCTAAAAGCTTGGCTGTAGGAATTGTACATGTATATTTGGCCCTATAAACATAGCCAGGAAGACTATTCCAGTATGGCCATACAAAGAATTTTGTCTCTGCCTTCCATTGTAAAACTTTCACTTTCTAAATATTCCAGCAACATGGCACAGTTTTGTGACCTTAAAGGAATAGTTCACCCAAGAATGAAAATTCTGTCATCATTTACTCACCCTCTTGTCGTTTCAAACCTTTTTTGAAGAATGTTGGTAAACCAAAAGTTGTTGGTCCCCATTGACTTGCATTAGTTTTGTGTCCAAACAGTAGAAGTGAATGGGGAACAACGGTTTTTGGTTACCAACATTCTTCAAAATATCTTCTTTTGTGTTCTGCAGAAGAAAGAAAGGTCAGGTTTGAAATGATAATAAATGATAATAGAATTTTCATTTTTGCTGCGAACTATCCCTTTAAAAAGTATGGTAGAAAATACATTAACCTCCAGCATGTATGTTGTTTATAACGGGGTGAGAAGCACAATAGTGTATTGCCTAATGTCATCGGAGTCTATGAGGTTTCCTTAAGGTAATTGTAGGGAACGAGGGCAGCAGTGAGAGAAGGGCGGAGAGAGGAAGAGCTTGTGCGCTAGGTAGCCATGCCGTATAGTGACGCTTCAGCAGATGCCTGTGCTAATAGGTTTCATGTGACTGCCCCTCCACCGGCTCTGAGGGTGATGTGTCACACATGGGCTCCTTTAGCTGCTCACGCTGTCCCTCTCCCCTGCCACTCTACTCCATCACAGTTCCCTGTGCAATTTTCCTGTGGGTTTATGTGTGTAGCGTTGTGCTTGCATAAATGTGTGTGTGTGTGTGTGCACGTCTGATTGAAGAGCTTTTAAATGCGTTGTGTATTGTGTAAATGGGGTTGAGCGGAATCTTGCATGCATTTTTCATGTGTTAGGAAGGGAACTGCTGATACGTGTGAGGCGTCTCTCTGCATTGGTGCATTTGTCTGACTAGAGGCATATAATATAGACCTTAGTCAGAGTAGATGACGGGTTTAATTTGATGTGAATGAAAACAAGGCTCTGAAGGGAAGTATAGGACACCGGCAACTTGATGCTCAGTTGACAAAACATTGAAAACGTTTCTTTACAAAATGTCTATACAGTGAACAACATAAATTCTAGAAAACATACTACAGAATGCTCAGGAGAATTCAGACACCTGTCATTTACAGAGTTTGACATATGCCCCACCCCTTGTGTGTTAAAGTCCCAGTGAAATTAAAAATAACAATCCTTATTTTCTCATGAAATATTATATTTATAATATTAAATAGCTTATCAATATGGGTCATTTTCTTTTTTAAATTCATGTACCCTCATAATCTTCAATCTTTAAAATTTGAAAATGCACTTCCGCCCTGAAATGACTATCCATCTCAAATGACGTAAATTAGACCGCATCCGTTAGGAGCATCCGTTAACTCCTCCCCTTCAACTGTCAATCTGCTGCCAGTTTAATTTCAAAAGGCAACAGCTGTTTTTACACATCCAATCAATTCGCAGTGAAAAACGCAAGCCAAGCCCACTCATTTTCTCCTTTGAAAAATGTGTCAGAATACGGAACGATCGCAACTTCTGGTTCATGGGGACTTTAAGTTTTTATGTCATTTTATTCTGCATTTGGCCAGAGTGCACATTAGACAAAAACACATTTTACTATTGTAAAGCCATTTCCCAGAATTCAACAGGTTGAATGCTGTAAAAATGCAATGATCAATGAGGGATAGTTCACCCAAAAATGAAAATTCTTTCATTCTTTTATGTCATTCCTATCCTACACTCTTAAAAAAGTGCTACAAAAGGTTTCACAGAACAACCATTTTTGGTTCCCCAAAGAGCCACTTACTCTGAGTTTCTTATAAAAAAACAATTCCATTTTTCTCAAGATCCTTTTTTCACAACAAAAAACTTTTGTGAAACAAAAGCATTGTGAAACACCTTTTTAAAGAGTGTGTTTTCTGCAGAATACAAAGGATATTTCGAAGAACATTGGTAACAAAACAATATTGCCCCATATCGATTCTCATTGAATGAACACAAAGCCATGAAGACCTTTCTCATAATATCTACCTTTGTGTACTACAGAATAGAGAATCTTATACACGCTTTAAACAACATGAGTTTACAGAAAAATGACATAATGTTCATGGTGATCTATCCCTTTAAGACAGCTCAAAATTAAAATGTAATGCCATGCCTCACAGCTTTGCTTATTCAAATCAAATTGAATATGGCTTGATGTGACAATAATGTGACCGTCTCTGAATTGTCTATAAACACCCGAATGGATATTAGAATCAAGTGTACCATAGAATAAAAAAATGGGAGTTGTTATAGAGCACGTGCAAGGGCACACTTAATGGTGCGCATGCATGTTTCATCACAGGTCAGAAAGGGAGGGTCAGAGTTATGTAGATGCAGCATACATCTGAATACCTTAAAGTGAAGAGGGATGAGGAAAAGCTATGGAAGGGGTTGAAAGGAGGGAATAGTTTCTGTGCCTCTGGAAACATGAATGGGTTTGACCTCATAAAACCCTTGGAGCAGTCTCAGATTTCTCATTAAGATTGAGTGAAGAGAATCATCAGCGCAATGGGACAGCAAAGTCATCTTATTATTGAATGATCTATGTCAGTACACAGTCTAAGCGTCTATATTAGAAGTAAATTTGGTGATTTATATGTCATGATTGCACAATGAGCTTATAATTGACCTTGAAGGAAACAAATTACCATTGATGCAGCACTGTATTCAAGTCCCCGAGAAGAGAACGATGGGAATTTGAAGGTTAGAATAAAACCAGATCACGGGTCTCTTGTTATCACCGTCTTCTGCTCAAGTTTACTGTCACTGTATACACATAGTAATGTTTGGTGATGTTCTGTTGTGATAGCTGGGGGTGGGGTACGGTGTGGTGCGGTGCGGTGCAGAGGTGCTTACTGGCTCAACTGCAGACTCATTATTCCCAATTATGTCTCCCCTAACATCCATCATAAAGTCCTGTTATAAAGCATGTGGAAGGCCCATTAAAGGGTGCTATTAAAGAAGTCCACATGGGGTTGATGGAGATGGAGTGTGGGCCGTGGAGAGGGGCCGAGGCGCAGAAGCTAACGGTACCCTCTGGGCTCCTCTGGAAAGCTTTACTACTTCAGTGTGGAGGATTGAGGCAGTGAGGCCGGCGTGGAGATCCACAGCGTACCGTAGGCACGGTGGACTGGATTTATGGCTAGATCATGTTTAGTTTCATAATTAGGAACTTGGTCCAGGGAGTACAGAGAAAGTGCAGATTCTAAAACGTTCTAGATTATACAGTGAGTCATCAGTTATTTCAGCTTTAAGATGATGCTGTTCAATACATTTACAAAACAGAACTATTTAAAGAGGTCAGGGAGGTTGTCTCAGATGGCAAGAGATAAGTAGTGTAGCGAATCGAGTAATCCTAATTATATCTTATCACATGCAGGTCTTTACACTGTACACACCTGACTCCTGTATTTATGGTGAGGGCAAAATAAATATGTTTAAAGGAATAGTTCACCCAAAAATAAAAATTCTTCAGGTGAGCACATAAATAATTTTATATTAAATATTAAAAAGCTGCCATTTTATTTTCTTATACAGGATAAAAAATGTAAGTCATCCAAATGATTCCATTGCAAAGAAAATATATTTTATCAATTTTATATATAACTATATATTCAATAATTTAGTATATATTTGAATAATGCATAAGGAACTTTTCATATATTGCAAATGTGACCCAGTCCCAAAATCTAATTATGAGATAATGAGCATCCAGGTTTAATTTCGACCATTAATTTCAATGTGATTTCAATCGTTGTCATGGCCTTATTCAGTCAATATTGAAGATATCAAGGTTATATTTCCACTGAATGCTCTTTACATTATGTAGGATAATATTATGTGGAAAATAGCAAATCACAAAAAACGACTTCAGCTGATTTTTACAGACTGGCACTTCGAATTGTATTATTTAATTTATTGCATATTATGTTCCAGTATATTCAAGATTCAATGATGTTTCACGTTAAAAAGAGGATATGATGTCATTTTAATGTCAAATTATTTGTGTTCAACTGAATGGCATCAGATACACCTGGGAAGGCATGAGGGCGAGTTAATGAGAAGAACATTTTAAAGTGCTTGTAAACTATTCCTTCAATCAGTAACAATTTTTTCTAAGCACATGCAGTTAAACAAACCTCTCTTTTTCTCAGTCTTTGCATTTGTCTTTGGCTCTGTATTTTTCCTCTAAAGCCGCTTAGTTGGCCACCTGCTGTCTTCTTGCTGAGAATGTTTTGTTGTAACAGCCAAAGGTATACTAACCTGGTCTTATCTTTCTGTGCACTCCCAAGTAGCAAGCACATTCGGTCCGATTCTGGCAGTAATGCGGCACTGTCGGCTCAATGTCAGCATCTGTGAGAAGGTAATGGGCCAGAGCTGTGCCGACTATCCACACCGCTTCTGGCTGATAGACGGCTTTTTGTGTATGGGCAGGTCTTGGCTGAAAGCAGTTCAATTTGTCCATATTAGGTGCAGCTGTGTTACTTTCGGCTTTAGTTTGTAATGTCATAGGTGGGCCGCTACTACAATTAAGGAATCTACTGAAACTACTACAGATCTACTACTCACGAAAGACTGATGAAAACTATGACGTGTGTTTCATGTCACGCCTTCCGTTCCAATATGACTAATTTATCATGTTTTTATAATTGCTAAAACTGTTAATGTAATCATGATATGGACAACTGTGACATTTAATGAAATAAAAATATATATTTTCATCTGCCATTTACAAAGGCAAACACAGTGTGACCGTCACTACGGGAAGCAGCAGGTAGCTCCTTTATTTAACTTCGCCTGCAAGCGCAAATCTTGCTGATTGACCTGCACAGTGCTGCGCGAAGTAGAACACACCTACAATAATGTTGTAAATTGAGGCTTGTAAGTCGTAAACCTTTGGCAAGCAGGTGACCGGAGACTGCTCTCTGATTGGCTTGTATTAGGTTGTCCAGAAAGCTGCTCCCTGGACCCTCCCACTTTTGTTGATAGCGTATCAATATTGTATTAATCTTTTTGGCCTTGTGTGATTGGACGATTCTTGACCTTTCTCCACTAATCATTTTCTCCTGCAGAAACGTGTAGTCGATCCCATAGTACGGTAGTTGTACTGGAAAATATGTCCTTGTAGAAGTAGAACTGCCAAGTCTCAGGGTTTTGTTTGTGAAGGTACAGTTTAATTCTCTTTCATTTGTAGTTTACACCGGATCGACCCTGTTTATAACTTTACACCAGCAGCAAAATGATCAAGGATGAGCTTTGTCCTAATCAGACACATCACAACGCGGCAAATGTTTATCCAATCCGGAGGTGGTTTATCGGCTAAACCGACGCATGCATGAATTCTCTCCCCCTACACATAGCTTGCTTCAGACTGCGAAGGAGGACGGAAGAGGCGTGACAAGAAATGAAAGTTTAATGATTGTTGAAATTAAAAGTTTATTTATGCTGTTCTGTATGATTTGTTTTACAAATTTTCTGAATTGAGTTGAAATTTGAAAAATGTAATATGTTTATTACAAATAAAAAGTACTCAGTTTAAATTGTTTTCTTGGTTTGTTTAATTATGACAGCTTTTGTATGGTAAAAAATACAATGTGGTCCTGTTGCACCAGTTTCCCCTTCAAACTGCACAATCATTTAATTAACATTGTTTGTGGGCCAAATCTGGCCCACATCCATTAGTTCTGTGGTTTTCAGTGGTTGGGCCAGTCCTGGGCCCAGAACCCAGGCATGCACTTGGCCAGAACAAAGTACTTATGTGGCCCACATCTGGGCCACAGACATGCATGCATTGACTGTTCTCTGGGCCAAATCCGGGCCACAATACATATATATACTTGCAGTGTAGTCTGGGCCACATCCGTTAGTTCTAGTCTGTTTACAGTGCTTGGGCCAAATCTGGCCCACATCCATTAGTTCTGTGGTTTACAGTGCTTGGGCCAAATCTGGGCCGAGGACCCAGACGTATACTGGGCCAGAACGAAAACCCTTATGTGGCCCACAAATGGGCCACACACATTTTGCTACCTGGGCTGTCACTTACAGTCTGATTAGACGACCAGACCCTTGATCTCACGCTAAGGTGCCCTTAATGCAAACTGCTCTTTGAACATAGAAGAAATCTGATTACTCACATAAAACTGGGAGCCATTCATGTCACCAGTGATGGACAGCCCAACAGAGCATCTCCTACGAAGGTCAGTCTCAACTGACCCATGCATCACTATATTCATGTTTACTGTTCGCATTCCAGCACAAACCCAATTACTAGTGTCTGCTTTGACAGCCAGCTCTCGATATCGCACAGCATGGTCACATTCATTTAAATCATGCTAGGCAACATTGAACCATGATTAACAAAACAGAATGATAGAAAAAATCTGTGAAAAAAACCTGATTATATTTCATAAAAATATATCCTATTCAAGTAGGATTGTAAACCTACTGCAATAGAGATCATTGAGGGTTATGTGCTATATATTTTTCTTTTTAGTTATTATTTTTTTATATAATGACGGGCATTGGTTTTGTGCCCACCAGCCATTAAAAAAAACTGTGTTCCTTTCATGAGGAGGCACAGAAAACTGCATCTCAGGCACTTGAAGGAACAAACAAGGCTGGAGGGAGTGAACCATTGTGAGGTAAATATTATCAGTGCTCTGTTTGCTTTTCAAATGGTTCTAGAAAGCTTTAATTCAGAGCTCTTCCAAGGCTATGCCTCTGAAAGGCTTTACAAAAAGTCTGATTAATATGATTGTGGTTCATTCAGAAGGTATAGTGGTTGCACTGACCTTCTGTCATTTTTATTCTCTTTCTAGTATAAACACTATTGTTAATATTAGGGATGCACCGATACCATTTTTTAAAGACCGAGTACGAGTACCGATATTTTTTTTCTGGTACTCGCCGATACCGATACCGATACCTATAACCGATGCCTGTATAATGTACAATAATGTTAATAAACCAGTATCTTACTGGTACATTTTCTTTTGTTTTTAGGTCTACTTAAATTTGAGTACTATTTTTAATCAAGTTCTATTTTTTATGATAAGTAGCACAATTTTACTAGCACATTTACTTCAGTTTACTAAAGTAAACAATATACTCTGTGGTCAAATTATAAAAAAATTAAGGGGGGTGGTATGGTAAAATGTGAGTGTATTATAACTTGTTCACGTCAACCGGACTTTTATGTTGACGGGACGCCGCAAAGAGCGTTTGTTTAAATTAACCGGACTTTTATTTTGACGGATCGCCGCAAATGGTGTTTGTTTGTGTTCGTGTCCTCGTGCAGTGAAACGATGGCGCTTAAAGCTCCACGAGCACAATGCGTTCAGTACACGCAACCGCACCACTCATTCACACACGGTAAGCAGAATACATATTTAAACAGTATCTGAATATTTCGTTAACTGTTACGTTAGCTGTTCAGCGCTAATTTCTTGTTAGGAAATACCTGAATTCCTCGATTCCGTCCGCGTTTTCTGCATTGCGGAAATCATAGGGCTCTATGTATGTCACGTGAGGTCTTTGGTATAGGTGTGTCATTACGAGTACGAGTACATGAGCTTGGTATCGGGCCGACACCGGGTGCATCCCTAGTTAATATGTGGAAGTTGTTGAGAGCAATCCATCCTTTAAAAATGTAACATACGAAAGAAGTAATGAATAGAAAGGGAAAACACAGCACATTTTCCTTCATTATATTGTTGTCAGACATTGTTATGCCATCGTACAGATATGAAAAACCATCTATTCAGACCTCGGCTGGTAAGGAGGGTTCGTTTACTGGACCTCAAGCAATTTTAGTTGAAGACTCCTGTTATATAGTGTCATTTAGAGACTTCAAGCACATTCTCCATCCTCATGCTCCCTCTACAGGCAGAAAGAGGAAGTAACAGAGCTCCAGAATAGCCGCATTCTCTGTTCCCATCTGAAATAATACAAGGACACGTACATTTAATGCAGGCTCATAACACATTGTAGATTGGGGAGGGGTTGACCTAGAAACATGGGTTTGTCGACAGTGGGAAAGAGCCCTAAAGCGCTTTACTGGGGCTGTGCAAAAATCCTAAATCTAAACAGTGGAGGGCAGTTTGCTCTGAGGCTTTTATACACCAAGCAAAGAACGGGTGAATTTCTTTCTTCTTGCACCCTCTCTCTCACCCTCTCTTCTTCTCGGTTTTTTCTTTCTCAACCGTGACAGCTTTTTTGTTAACTTTTTATGAACCTCTCTTTTCCATATGCTTTCCCCACACTTTTTTTTTTATCATCACACATTATATTTGATATATAAATCACACAGAAAAACAGTCATTTACTCGATCAGCCAACATCATTTCAGAGCACGATTGAGAGTGCTGCCTAACACATTAGGTGCAGACAGGAGAGGACACTTAAAGAGCCTTCATACTGTACATTTCTAACTCTCCATAGGACTGACTTTAGATATACAGTTTACCAAAATGCTTAGTTGAAAGTAAATAAGAGCAGAGAGCACCTTCCTATTTCACATATGACATCACCAGACTGTCAGCTGAGGATACAGTTCATTTTATTGTATTGCAACGTATATACTATAGCAATAATTTATACTCTATAAAGCAAGAACATTTTCTGTCAAGCCACTCTGCTGGCCTGTATTCAGTGTAAACCAACAAGATATGTTATTATGGATTTCCTGCTGGTCTCTGCTATACATAAATCATATGAGATGAAACAGCATATGCATATCCTCTGCCATCCTTCTTTTGGTTACGGTTATGGTTCGCTTCAAAAGACCCACACGATGCATCACAACAGATGAATGAGAATACAGCAAACAGATGACTGCCATCTGGGAAAAAGTCTGACCACTTGGCGCAGACCCGGGGTGCAGGAAATGAGATATGATGGAAAAGATGCTTGTGAAGACACGGGGCACAAAACAATAACTAATGGGGTCTAAGAAAGCATATTAATCTCAGTAAACAGCAAACCTTTTTAGAAAGTTTTAGTTCTGTCATTGTTTCCTGACCTTCATGGTGTTTTTCAAACCCAGATTTTTTACGAGTGCTGCGTTTTTCATACAACAACAGCTGATAGTGTCGGACACTGATAGTGACAGATGACCTGGAATATATATACAGTATATACCGGGAGACTGCATTTATTAGATATTATTTACTAGAATGATCTTGCTTGTTGTATAAACACCATGCACTGCATGTGCTGTGTTTGACCTTTTCTGTGTTTTTCTGTTTTTCTTATTTTCTCCTGTAAAGGTGCTTTGGAACAATGCACATCGTGAAAAGCGCTACATAAATAAAATTGAATTGAATGATATCAGTTGTGAGGACTACTTTTATGAGGT
This sequence comes from Triplophysa rosa, assembly GCF_024868665.1. Taxonomy (NCBI): domain Eukaryota; kingdom Metazoa; phylum Chordata; class Actinopteri; order Cypriniformes; family Nemacheilidae; genus Triplophysa; species Triplophysa rosa. The sequence continues at coordinate 25,335,981 of NC_079890.1, forward strand.
CTCTGTGTCTCTCTATTTCTCTCTCTCTCTTTCTTTGTCACTCTCAATCTTGTTTTAGCTGCTGTTGTTGTATAAAGATTTTCAAAAACATCAGTTTTATTTATTCCACAGAAAAAGTGCAGTTATAGAGTTTTGGAATGACATGAGGTTGAATAAACATTGACAGAATTTTCAACTTTTGATGAGCTATTTCTTTAATGTAAAGCCTTTTTCCACAAATACCAGAGGCATTTAGGCATTCCAAAAAATCTGTAGCAGAATGAATGGAAATGAGTCTCTACTTGCTTCAGGGGAAAAGCAATGAAGATTAGGTGCGCAACTAAAAAGCCCTTCCATCTGGTACACGGGCAGCCTATGAAACAGCCCATACATGTGGCAGCCAGAGCATTGAGGGTGCAACACTCCAAATGGAAGCAGCATCGGCTTTCCTGGCACGACTATCTCTGGATGGATAACGAATTAGAAAATTCAGTGCAGAACTGCACCCGAACGGTCTTTGTCCTTCAACTCTCATGAAGCGACAAGGAGATTTATAATAATGAGGATTTACAAGCGGCTTGTGGATTTTGTTCAGTTGGTCAGATAGAGAAAGGTTGCCAATTGCTCTCTCGGCGGGTTCTCTGCGCTCCCGAAGCATTGTGTGAGAGGAAATGATGGCGAGCAGAGAGCCATCTGTTGTGCCACTTGGCACGCCTGCCCCCGCCAGTGTCTTCTCAGGTGGGAACAGAAGAGACTCCCTCCGGTGTGGTGTGAACAAGGCGCTCACAAGATACAAATCTGCTCGGTATTCGCACATTTCACACCACTTACATCTCCAGATGTGCAGAAGGATTCATTTATCTCCTCGTTTTTTTCATCTTCCGTGATGGAGGAGTTGTTACAGTTTTGCGAAGGATGGAGATCATAAATGTGACATAGTGTAAACTGTATTTTCTTTTGTCAAAAACTTTCCTCCCAGTTCCGGAGTGGAACGCAGCATGGGGCGGCATTTTAAAAAAGCGTATTCGCAACAAAAAATAACATGAAAATGATAGGAAATGCAGACAGCGCTGCATGTGTTCCATTATCCCACTCTTAATTATGTAACGGTTTATATGTTTAAAGCGTATTATCTCAATGACTTCTGACTGATGTGGAAGTTGGGCAGTGAGAGGGAGACTTAATCAGTGTTTTGAGTGCTTCACTGTTTTATCTCTGTCTGACGGCAGTCGAGTGAACCCTCCTGTCCTTGATGGAGGAATATGGCAGTAGTGACACAGCGGATGAGAGAGCTCCAGCCTTGGTCAGGGGAAAGTCATTTATTTCCGTTGACCTGCTCGGTCAAGTGGATTGAAGCTGAGCCTCTCGTTTCACTCTCTTTCTTTACCACCCCTGCCCTGTCCCTTCCCTCTGGCTCACCCTCCCTTTTCTTTTCCCTCGCTGAGTGCCGACACCATTCCTGCAATTACAGCACACAGTGAGGATGATGGGACTAAGATTTTGCTCCGTTAAGAGAGTCGAGACCTCTTCCCTCGTGCTGACACCATTAAGCTGTCCGTTTGGGGAGGGGTTTCAAGAGTTGGGGGTGCAAAAGTTGCTGTCCTTCAGCTGTTCAACAGCGTATAAAAGTGCCTCCAATGAGCCCAGAGTACAACCAGTGGCAGCCTGTCACAGAGGTCAAGGGAGGTGGTGATGTTAAAAATGTATTCAGATTGCAACTACAATTGATCAAATGAGTTCTTGTTATTAACCAATGTTAACCAATTATCCAATGTATCATCGCTGTCAGGCAGAAACATCATATCTCAGTTTTTCATGAATTTTTTTAATCATTACTTTAACCTTCATGTATGTTTGTGGGTTTTGCATTTAACAAATAAAAAGTCCCAGGTAAAAAAGTATACTTACATAATGCACTTAAAATGCTCTGATATCATATACATTTTGTACTTAATATACTAAAATAATATTTTAAAGTGATATTTTTACTTCTATTCATGGTGTCTCAAAATACCACCGTTGACCCTTGATCTCAAGAAGTTTATCTTTTACCAAAATCTTTAAATTAGTGTGTGAAAATAGAGCACTTTTAGTACATACGTATAAGTGTATTATAGTGCACTTTTTTCACCTGGGTTATTAAGAGTTAATTATAATTATACAGTATATTGCTTAATTATAAAAATATAGTGTTTTTTCATTTCCTGGAAAGTATCAGTTTTGAAGATATGAGGTTTCTTTCGGACAGTGACGGTATGTGCATACAATATAAATATAAATATCTTAATTCAACTAAGGCATAGTCCTGGTTTAAGCTAAGCCGTGTCTGTGAAACCGGGCCATAATGTTTCGAAATGAAAACACAAAGTCTAAGATTGTTTTTTAGGATATTAGACTACATATATCAGTGTTTTGGAACATTAAAAAAAATGATAAAACCTACTGAAATGCTTTATTGGTTTGATTAGTATTGATATTCTTATCAGCCTAAGAAATGTCCTCACAGGCCTTCACTAAATACAACCCTGTATTACATTTGTTGTGGTTCATTGCCATCAGGTTTCTTTCTTCTAGGGACTGTTATTAAAAGTTTATTTCACATTGGGAGGGAGGACCTGTTAGTGGTTTAGAGAAATTAAAGATAATTGTCCAGCACCAGCAGCACCTGGTGTCAAACAGACCACGTTTTAATCTACACAAAGCATGAAATGCTCTGACAACAGAAAGCATCGGGCAATGTGTAGAGTTGAGCTCCATGCGAGGAGTGTCTTCTTCAGAGGCTTGAAAGCAGAAAGTGCACAAAAGATGGAAAGCGCAGAATTTGTATGAGCACTGAAGTCACACAAGAGGTTGTTTAACGGGGATTTAATCCAGCCTTCTCGTCTCTGCCTAGAGCTCTTAATCTCTTTACAGCTAAATTTATCACACGATAACCCACTCTTTACTGATTCAACAGTACAAATGACAGAACGGCTAAATTATTATCAATGTGTAGGTTGCGATCTTCTCTGTTGAAAGTCATAATGTACGTTGTTTGCATGTGTGGATTGAAGTAGTTTTGCTTCGTCACTGTTCTTAAGATTTCCCAAGTAACTGTAGTTTGTCAGACTTTTTGTGGAAAATGTTTGGCTTTGGGAAAAATGGCCTCATCAATACCACTGGTGTTAATTTTTTACATTAGTATCAGATGTTTTAGATGTTTGTCGTTTTGAAAAGTGTTGCAGAAGGAGATGGAAAGACATGGCGATTTGCAGGTGAACTAAATCTGGTGTTTTGCAATCTGCATGCACTAATATTCTTTTACCTTTGACTTGGCACTATGTGTAGTAGCATTTTTTTTTGTAATTTATTTCTTCTCTAATGGCTATCAGTTGCACTTCCATATTTATCCATACTGTAGATTTCAATAAAAAATAAGGGGTGCCATGGAGTTCTGGGGCCTCACATTGCATATGCACCAAATGGGCATTGAAATGTCCATACACATTTTCTGTGCACATACTGTGTTTGGGATTTACAAAAAATACATTTATATTTGCACACCAAACTGCAACTCTTGACGGTGTGTATGTACACGTTGAGGATGAAATGTAGGCATGAAATGTTTTTAAATACACTTGTCTGTAATGTACATTTTAATTTGAGAAATTCAATTATTGACACATTGTGGTTATAGTGTGGATCTATAGTATGGATTTTTTAAATGTGTCGCACATAAACAAGTTGAATCAGATAAATAGACAAACAGACCTATAGAGAAATACAGTACAGACAGAAATATGCTGTTCTGTCAGCAGTAACTCAGTTTTTTAGAAGAATCAATCTCCTGATGATATGCAGTACAAAAGGATCTGTATATTAACAGGGTTAAATAATGTAATATGTATAGGTTTAAAGAGTTGTTATAAAAACGCTGAATCAAAGTGCTTCTCAATTCTGTTGATAGGCCATTTTACAGATGCACTAATCTGATCTGTGGCTTAATGGACCCTAGGCAGATCTCATCTGAAGAATCAATCATAACCTCATTTTATGCTATTGAACACACATGCTGATGTCATTTACATCACTCCATCGAGATCAATCAAGCATATTTTCTCGGTATCTCAGTATCGGCATGCTTTCTCTGACTGCACACAAAATAATCCCAGATAGAGATATAGAACAGAGTCATTTAGTTGGCACACAGCAATAAACCCCATTCAACAACTGTACCGGAGTGATGTATTAAGCAAACATTGAACGAACAAGCGGCACAAAAGGTAAGGAAAAACCGTATGGCTGAGAGAGAACGGTTAGCATGGACCGTCAGCCATGATAATGACAGGAGAGTCAATGTCAGAGAGGACGAGTCCTCTTCCTCTCAATTCTAATAGAGAACGACTCCACTGAATTGCACCAAGCTACAGCATCTGAGAGCGAGCGCATTGCTATTCATCCGGCATCACGGATCAGGTTTAACAAGTTGAGACCTACAGTATGTGGTTAGACTACAGACGAGAGGGGAGGGAGGTGAGTTGTTTCCCTCTTTCTCCTGCTTTTTCATTTGCGCTCTTTAATGTGACAAAGCCACACAATCGTTTACAAGGACACCGGCGTCTTTATTGTTTCAAACGCATTGCCCTTGAATAATGGGAAAACGCATACTCTGGGAGGTTTGTTCAAGATCACTTTGGATAAAACCTTTGTTATTGTCGATTTGTATCCAGGAGAATTCCTGTGAGATTGCACATTTTGTTTTCAAATTGCAAAGTGAGAAGCTGAAAAGGGCTATTTCAGTCCAAATACAAATGTCTTGTGCATTAGGTTTAACGTTAAACGCATCACGTTTGCACCATTCATTCAGTGCGATACTCGCCTTGTTACTCGAATTTACCATTTGTCCGATTGCTCAAGACAAATTATTTTTGCAAGCGCACGTGTCTCAAGATAAACAAGGTCAGGTTGTTTTATTGGAGCATTTGTTGAAACTGCTCACCCTGGATGGGCTGGCTGTGACACGCCAATGATGTTGTATCACCCTTTTATTGCTAATTAATTCCATTTGACTCAGTTTGCATTATTTTCCCTGTCTGTAGTATCACTTAGAGGAAGGACATTCCTTTAGATGTCTGGCAGGGAATTGCCATCGAACTTTATGAGAATGCTTAATTTGGTAACCTGCAAGGATAAAAAAGCTTTGGTTCCTTAGGGCCAGCACATGCTGGTTGGAAGTAAGGACTTGTTCAAGGGCTTATTTTCTATCTTTTACTATTTACTTTTTATGTTAACTACAACATAGAATAAACCACTAGTACATTGCGATTTAGTTCCTAATAAAATGCATAACCTTAAGACATAATGGCTGCATTCACACAGCAGCAGAATACATTTACATTCCATTTATGCATTTGGCGAATGATCGTATTCAAAGCAACAAACTGTACTTTTTTATGAGCACTTCCTGGAAAGCGGTATCGAATATGGTTGACGGTTCTGTTTTAGATTGCTAAGTGCTGTCGTGTTCACATATAGTTTGGTAGTGTTCAGATTTAGATTGTCGTTCTATATGTGACATGACTTTGAATTTAAATGTTTCTGAGAGTGAGTTTGATGTAAACCAGTGCAAAGAGACAGTCACATTTCAATGCACACATGCTTGACTCATATATGTTCCATTTTAAAACGTGGGGTTCTGGTAACACACACCAGTAAAGATATACAGTATGAGATGTGTCATCTGAAGGTTTAAGATCCATTTACTGTCTTTTCACTGGACAGTTCCCATCAGTTTTGTGATTTGTGCTATCCTGTTGCTGCTCTCTACACACAATTGCAAATGAAAAAAAAGGCACTATTCATTTATTAAGATTTGATGTATGAAGTATTGTCTTTTGGACTTGTTAATTGTTTTAAAACTTATATCACGATCCTGGACTTTAGTAACTGTAAAGGTTTCAGGCTTCATTCATGGCGTTCGTGTCAATGCCACACATTTACAGTGTGTACATGACCACACCAGTATAGCATGCATCTCACCAAAGTTATTATGGTATCATGTACCAGACTTTCACTTCAATATTATTAAACTTTAGGCCAGAGAGGATTTGCAAATCCTCAGGAAGCATTACATCATTTTCAATAACCCATTGCGAGATTTTATGTGTGCTCGACCGCACATTCATATCCTTGTTATAAATGAATAAACTGCCCCGTGTGAAACTGTAAAATATTGAAAAACATGCATGAAAGCACATTACAGTGCAGTGCTGTTTTTTTTAAATGAGAAAACATTAGCCTCAGGGTTGAGTCTTGTGTTCACCCCACTTTGATATCAAGGTTAAATCATTAATATAAAAAGACTGCTTTCTGAAGCCTTAAAGAAATCCAGCATGACAGTCCAGCTTCTGTTCATTTTATACAGTTTTTTATTGTTTTATTTAGCTATGAGCTTTTTATGCATTTGAAACATTTCGCAGATATATATACTTCTAGTACTTTTTTTTTACCTCAAGACTATGAAAGCGTTATCCTGACTTTCTGATCCAATAACTAGACGTTCTTAAAGCAGACCTGTTCCCTTGGCAGTTAGAAGGTAACAAAAATAATAAAGCCAAATATTCTCCCTGGATGTCTCTCATAATTGGCCAGATGGACTTGTTCAGATGAAAGATTTCTCTCTTGGCGGATTATGCGCAGGGTTATGGACTTAGCTTAGTGACTGGCATGCCATGGCATCCAGTACTCCCTGGCAATGCCGCCCTACATTATGTCTCTGAAGCTTCTTTAGAACTTGAGCCATATGTTCCTCGGCATTTGGGAGGGGGGTCTTAATCATTTTATTTGGCTTTCGTAGCTGTCCTGTCCTCTGAGAGGAGTACTTGGTCACTGTTTGTCTCCAGACAGGAAATGTGTGTAGGTATGTAGTGAATCAAAATGTCTTTGCGATGTGCATTTTGGGCTTCAGTAGGCAGTTAAAATAGTAATTACCATCCAAGGAATATCATTCTTTATAAAAAATAACCCATGTTGTCTTGTTGTAGACCTTAAAAATCTAAAAATTGTGGTATTTAAATGAGTTAATTTAGTTCCTTTGGCAGAAGTTAGTTGTACATTTTTCATATGGTGCTTTGTATACCCCCTGATAGCACACATACATCTGGGAGATGTCATTTGATGCATTTACATCTGCAAGATGTATTTTTTTGCTTGTTTGCTCATCTGAAATACGTCTCTGAGACATCTACTGTCCGATGTTATAGAGACATCTAGAAAATGTCTGCAAGATGTTTATAATTTAGAATGTATGTAAAACTGCCCTTTCTAAGACGATGTGTGATGTTTTTATAGAGCAGATGTTTTCCAGATCTCCAGATCTTTACCAGACATCTTACAGACGTACCTGTGCTCTCTGGGCCAGCTTTGTTACTCTACGGGATTCTTCTATTAATCTAAAGAAAGTGTGCTTTTATTGGCCCCATTATTACTGTTTCTCCATACACATTCATTGTGCAAACGTTCTTCTGTAGTTCTTTCATTGACACCTATTGCAGTTTTTTTAAGCGAGACAGTATTTTGTGCCAATTTCCGCAAGAAGCTTTAAAATGTATAGTATTGTGAATTAAACTGAATTCACTACCTCCCCACAGAGTCGCTGTAATTCAGCTCGGAGAGTGTGTATTCATTTATCTGTTTCCAGACACAGGGTCTCTTTCAGGTCTGCCTAGGTTGTGGGCTTCCAACCCTTGGTGCTATTTGCATAATGGAATTATGGGAACTATGCTGTGTCTTTAGTGGACCATTAGGCAGAACTTTGCTGGATTGTAATTAGTGGCTTCTGCCCTTAACCTTCATTAACATGCAAATGCAAATCCTGCTCTGGAAGAAATGTACGGCACATCGGAGCAAAAATGCCAAAACGATTAGCAGGCAATCCATGGCTAAACTGCCTGTTTTTGTTTATCGCTTTTGAAATCACTTGATGGAAGGCTGATGAGGAGAGTGATTACGACACTTAGTTTATGTCGTGTATCTGCTTGCTACAGCATTAATCATGTTGTCACTATTGTTATAATGTTGCATTTAAAACATCATAAAGTTTAATCACACGTTGATATCGCAAAGAAATCAAAACAAACGACAATAAGCTAACAACAGATAAATGTTTATGGCAACCGTTGAGTGATTAACTGATTCATTACTACTGGACAATTATTTGTGTTATCATGTTGTTGTGCTGGTACCGTACAAATTACGGTCAGCACATAATCCTGTGGCCATTTTAACAATTCGGCCAAATTTGACATTTTTAATTGACTTTTATTGGCATATCAGTGAGCTGCGACTCTCATTTTTGAATCTTTATCTGCACCAGGAAGCAAATAATTGTATTTTAATGTCAAGCTGAGAGTATTAACACTCATGGGCATCAGTAAATATGAGTGTTTATTGGCAAGGTGCAATTTTAAATGCACGGAAGAGGACTGACTCCTTATAAAAGGGCCATCGAGTGCAATTCGCATTTCTGAGATAGCAGCACGGTGCAATATACATTTTGATTAGAACTGAATCTCTCTCATGTACTCTACAGGGAGCAGGTCAAATAATGTATGCTGTGTATCTAAAACCACAGACATCTGTACTAAAGACTAATCAATTACAGCCACCCCTGAAGGTTGGGAAAATCAGAGGGCAAATCTACAATAAATGTCAAGCCTGTTGCAGTAATGCATTGATATTTGTGAACATTTGCTAGTGGATTCATTCATGGCTACAGAATGAAGTGCAGCTTTGTGTTCATTTTATCTTTGAAAACGTACTGTATACAAAGGCGTGAAAACTGATGTTTAGTCTTATACACTGCTCTCGCCTGTGCAGACGTCTCACGTACTCTCTGACACGCGCTCGCAGACCTTAGCCCTTTTAAACTAGCTTTATTTGCAATTCAGATCAGCTCATTTGAATTAAGTGCTTCTTTGCGATGAATACAGCTGGACTTTCTAGACATATCAGACAAGAACCTTGCCAGAATTACCCCATGGACATAGACACATTAATCAAATGAGGAATTGGCCAGTCGACAGCCCACTGAATTCACCCTTAAGCTGGGGTCACCGTAGAGATAGGTGAAATCCATGGGGTCGGTCTCTTTTTGTTAACCCTGTCTAATTAATGTCTAAATTCAGGCCAGTATGAAAGAGCTTTTATGGTGTTATTTTAAAACATGACAGTTTTACATCTAATTGATTTACTGAGCTATGCATGCTCTGTAGTGCATTGTTTAGGCATTTAGTATTGTAAAATACATGTCCTGAGAGACCAGACTCTGTTTTGAGTGATCATGGCCTGGTTGTCTGTGCAATGACACATCTTAAAGTATATCAGTGCTATTGATTTGCTTCAAGTTCCATAGTAATGTTTGTTTTCTATCGGCATGTTTAGAAAAGCTTCTCAAATGTCCTAGTTTAACTAAGGCCTAGTCCTGGCTTAATATAAGCCCTGTTTGTAAAACCAGGCCCATATATTCAGAACATTTTTATCTCCTAGCATTGTGTATAAATACTTCCCGTAGGCGTACTTGTACCTGAGTATTTTGTGCATGCATGTCTTTGGGAGGGCATTTATGTGTGCCTGCATGTCTGGAGGGTATCTATGATAGTGCGTGTTTTGAAGGGCATCTATTTTTTGCATGCATGTCTTCAGAGGGTATCTCTGTGTGTACAAGATACAAATGCTGAGTTTTTTTTATATTCAAGTTTGAGTTCCGTAATTGCACGTTTTTGTATGATGCAGTTCTTGTGCAATATGATGAAGCAAATATTGTTGTATGCAATATTGATGCAGTCTATGTGATTTTTTATGACATAAATTTTGATTTGTTCACTGAAGGGATAGGTCACCCAAAAATGAAAATTCTGTCATCAATTATGGCTACCACTTCTGTCATCAGAAGTGGTAGCCATACTTCTAAATGGACACAAAACCAATGCAAGTCAATGGGTCTTTTTTTTTGGATTTTCTTCTGTGTTCTGCAAAAGAAAGAAAACCATACAAGAGGGTGAGTAAAGGATGATCGAATTTTCATTTTTCTGTGAACTAGGCCTTTAAACTTTTGTTGATCAATCAATGAAAGTTCCTCATCTGCATGACCTAGCTGTACGTGTCTTATTGTTAAAGCATCATTTACCAAATCGAGAAATCAACAACAGACTTGACAAAGCTACATCTATGATTTTCTCAGTATCTTTTGTTGATGAACCTTTTGTTTGTTTGCGATTGTAGCAGAATTCATTTAGTTCATTTACGAAGTGAAAATCATTTTCAGTTTGAAGTATTTTTAGAAAGTGTAATTGCAGAATAACACAAAGGTATCATCATTAATTAATTTTCATTTATATGCTTTGCCATATTCCAAAGCAGGTGCGGCACTAATATAAATGGTGATGGAAGCAAATTTGATGGATACATTTACTTGAGATCTAATGGCTCATTATGGAATTAGCAGTAAAGGATTAAACAAAGAATAACATAATGACATTTTCCCATGACTCAACCAATGAAACGATATAGTTCCGTTTTGCTTTTCTGACTTTTCCTCTCAGTTAAACAAGAGGTCAGCCGTCACTTCCCCACCGCAACTGTGCTCATTGCTTTGGCAACCAAGAGACAGTCGCGGTCCCCCGACGGCAGGAGGGCTCTAAAACATATGCAAGAGTTGGTAAATCAATGACACCGGTGACTTATTAGGTTAAGCCCAGGGCGCCCGAGCATTTTTAGCTGATATCAAGCTGTAATGCTGTGATGCTTCCTGTAGAGATGGTAGAGCACAGATGGTATTTAGTACGGCTAACATTTCACCTGATTGATTTAGCGATACGAAATTGCCATAAATATCTTTGACCTGGGTGTAAATGTGGTGCATTTAAGAAACAGTGGTAGGTAAACAATTAGCATTGCAGCCTGTTCGATGATGAAACGCGTATCCCTTCTCATTAAGAAGCGGTGTCTTTTAACAGTTTATCCCTGCTGTTTTATGAATTCTGAATTACACCTCATTAATGTGTCATTTACATAATTACAAGGAACAGGGACACCGCGCACAGCAGGATGAGCCCTCAATAAGAGAGGACATATGAAGAAATAAAGATAAACTGGCATGAAAACCGCTTGTCATATTAGACACACGAGTCTTTCCTGACCTGTTATGTGCTGTAAGATACTCAAGTCCAGCACTTATTGTCCCAGCGTGACGCAACCTTGTTGATGGGAGGCAGGCCTCTGAATTAGCCACTTCCTAGATCTCTGTGAAAATTGATGTGTCTTGATGAACAGTACTGAAGGAGAGATGCTGGCTGATGGACCCTCAGCACAGGATGCTAGATTGTTTTGTATCTATAATTAATCTACCTCCAATAAGTAGTCTCACGCTGCTTCTGAAACTAGCGCATACATAAAAAATGTGTGATTATCGAGTCTAGCTCAAAAATCCGGGACCCATCTATTTCTTATTTTTAAGAAATATATCAAATACAAATCAAATTGTAACAAGAACACTTTGTCATTAATGTAATACAAGGGGAATAAGTAAAAGAAAATTAGGGCAAAAACCAAATCTAGTGAATATAAAAAGCGTCTCATTTAATTAGCATGGCGAGGTAGCGCGGCACACCTTCTGTAAGTTATTTGTAAGATAAATGGGACCAAGGAAACTGATGACAGGTCTTTAGCTCAAGTATAGAATGCAATTAACCGGCAAATGAAGCCAGGCAAACCCAAATGACCAATGAGAATGGGAAATACTTTAGAGGGAATGAATATTCTGACTCGAATCCAATTTTCAGACAGCTCAGTCAACCCCACTGAGGTGTTAAATGGCATGTGACATTTTAAACACTGACCGTTGATTTGTTTATTCAAATCTATTTATCATCATTTTGGGAAATGGATTTTGCTTGTTTTGGCTTTGACAGGAAGCTGTTAGACGTAAGATGGTAGGCCAGATGTATGCCTCTATCTGATGACTGTTTGGGTGACCATTTATATCTTGGTTTGGACTGTGTATTCTGTATGTTTGTTCATAAAAGCATGGTTGTTTTCGAAGCCTTACCAGCCCATCCACCTGAACCAGACATACAATAACAACATTTAGAGGTGTCCAGGGCCCTGTGGAAGCTCACAGCTGTGAAATATCCTCAGCGTTATTGTGTGGGTGAAACAAGCTTAGCATAATGCAGACTGGAGTGGGTGCTTTTATCTCCAGCTCTTTGCTCAATCCCCAACATCGCCTGTTTTCTTTGCGTGTCAGCCAAATAATATTCATGTGAGCTTGTCTCTTATATTATTATGTGATTCACTAAAGATACATGGCGGTAATTTCTAAGTGTTTGAAATAACAGATGGGGCTTGTTCCACCGAGAGGACAGATTCGAAAATGCCGTGACACCCAACATGCTGAACTTCATTTTTAGATGCTTGGATTTGATTGACAAGAGGCAGTGAGAGCCTGCAGTGAAAGATTGCTCCTGCCTGCCGTTCCCGTGGGCCACAACTGTGCGACACGTTGCCAAGATTGTGTTTCTCCAGTTCCTAATGCATCTTTATTACACCAATCCCAATTGCTCCTGAGCATAGTACAAACTTCATTTGTCTTACCCAAATCAGGTTGGCGCCCACTTTAAATGGAAAACTCACACTGAACAGCGGCAGAGCCATCGAAGCGGTCCAATTGAAGCCTTGCCTGAAGAACAGCTTGGCCGAAAGACAAGTGCTCTTCTCTGCGGATGAGCTCCTGAAATGTTCTACAAAACACAGCAAAGACACACAGAGTCCTACAAAGTTCCCCTCGAACAAGGTAACTTTTATCATCTTCTCCTACTGAAGGGAAATAGCAGGGGGTACTTTCTCTGTACCATCTCACCCCTCAGCGTCTCTCTTTCACACGCTTCTTGTCTCCTCCCAACTGAGATTGTAGAGCTGAGATTTATAGCGGGGTCTGGGGCATAGCTGGTGCAGCAGTTCTTAAGGGTTTTACACATCCCCCCATTTGTTTTTCACATTACTAATGTTTCACTTAATGTGCTTCGAGCATCCCCACGAGATGGCAAGGTAAGTCTGTTCTCAAGTTCAGCCTTCATTTGGCTTTGCTCGTCTTCTCTGGAGATAAAGTCTGACGTACAGACCCTCTCCTGAGGAGCTATTAATACTGGGAGAGTGTTCACAGGGAGAGGGTGCGATACCTGGGAATTTTCTCTCTTTGGTTTTGGAAGGAATGGAAATTGATGGGATGGAGAAAACTGGAAATGACAGTAATCAGTGCTGTTAATTGCACCTTTGTCTGAGGGCTCTAGAGAAAGCATAAACAAATAACGAAAAAAAGAATTGGAGCACTCCACCCTGTGAATGTGTTTCACCTGTACATGAAAATATGTGTGCATAAGGGGAAGCACACAATCCTGAATATGGCTGCCATTTTGTTACTTGTGTTTTGCAAGTACAATGAAGATATTCTTTGTCAGTCGCTCACACGCACACAGATTATGCATTGATTATGGCAGATTTTAAAAAAATACTTGGAGGAGTCCACTAAGTGAGATTTTAATATTTTAAATCATTTTGATATTTTAAAGGGACAGTACACCAAAAAAAAAATTGTTTATCATTTACTCACACTCTTGTCATTTCAAACCTATATGACTTGCTTTCCTCTGCAGAACATAGAAGAAGATATTTTGAAGAATGTTGGTAAAGGAACATCAGCGGTACACATTGACTTCTATTGTACAGACACAAAACTAATGCAAGTCAATGGGTACCTCCGTTGTTCGGTTAACATTCTTTAAAATAACTTATTTTGTGTTCAGCAGAAGAAAGAAAGCCATACAGGTTTGAAATGACTTGAGGGTGAGTAAATGATGACAGAGTTTGTCACTGTCCCTTTAGGTCATGCAACAATTCATTTCGGCAAGTGGGAAGAATGTCTAAAATCCACAAATGTGCAACAATAAGTATAGGCAGAGGCAGAAACGGCATATTAGCAAACAGAGTTGTACACACAAGCCTTCCCAGCAAACAAGCACTTTGTTTAATGTGGTGTAACTAAAATATATGGCATTATAAGTCTCATGCTAATGCCGTCATTGCTAGTTTGACATGCAAATCAACTCAGGCCGTTTAAACAGGCTAGGGGGAACAGGCTAGGGGGGTCCAGCTCTAATTAAATTCCTTCCACAATGAGAGCTGAATGACAGGTCGGACATTTTGCTTTTGATGAGGATTTATGACCCTTTGCCAGCTCTTCTAAATGGCAGTTTTGGAGCAAAAGCCTGCAACGATTTCCCCCACCACCTCCAAGCCCAGTGTGGGTATTTTAATAAATTACACCACTGATCCTTTTGTATGGGGTTGACATAGTTCCATCAGCCTGGGAAATCTCTCCAGACCCCGGACTCACTCACTGTTCTCAGATCTAGTGGCTCCCTAGGCCAGGTTATATAACCTTCATTGTAGCAGCGTGCCGGATGAGTCCCGGGCCACACGCCTGAGGAGACAGACACGACTTTCCCATCAGGCTGAAACAAGGCTTTGCATATCATATTTCAGCCCCACAACAACCCCCTGACACATGCAAGGCTCAAATGAAAGATGTTTGATATATCTCAGCCGTGGGGACCTTGTCTGAAATAATGAAACAGTTATTCCCATCAAGTCCGTTTCATGTGTCTACATCTATGTCAACACACGGAGGGTTTCAAAATAGAGCTTTTTGACAGCTTCCCATTATAGCTTGCTGGCCACCTTCAGATGTGTGCGTTTGTGACCTGAAGTAAGCTACTGTAGTTCATTCCCAGTAATATTTTCAGCCAACTGCATGGCCAAAGGTCTTTTTTGTATTTCTTCATCTTTTCTATTTTTTATTTAAAGAAATTCTACTAGAAATGTTTTCTCTTTAATAAAATAAACTATAGCAGTGCACGCTATGCGGTATGTGTACAAAATTATTGGTTCACCAAAAATACAATCACTAAACGAGTAACCGGTTTTGCATGAAAAATTGCATGCCATGGCTTTATTTCAGAAGTGATGGCTTAGGGAAATGTAGGTGTGGACTGTGCCATATACAGTATATGTTGTATGTAGAGCGATGTTATTGCACGCTATTGCATTGCATGAGCAAATCTAGTTACTCTTTTTTAGAAATAAAATAACAGATACGATAGTAGCAAATACATATCTAGTGTCTTGAAGAATATGTGATTATTATTATTGTGACGTTTTTAAAGTACATCACAGAAACAAACCTTATTTCTCATTGTAATATTTCATACAGCGAGACAAAGAAAGCGAAGCAGTATTGAACTAAAAACGCAGTCTACTAATGGAATTACATTCCAAATTCTGTCAACTTAAGCACGAAAACACATTGTCTTTACAACTTTGGTTGTCTAATTCCAGTGAAAAACTAACATGCAGCTTCCTCATTGGTTGCAATAAGCTTTCTGATCTCGTACTGCTTCTTAACAAAAAGCAAATTTAAATCGATCTGAAAAGATTCATAATATCACATTGCTGCATAATATATACTCATGTTTTAACCCCGCGTTCACCTGCTTCTGGCATTTCGTTCTGCCTCTCGAAGTGACACGATTTAATTAAATCTTCAGAACAAAATCTGAGCACTCATCATTCAGTGCAGGAATGAATCGACTATCAAAAGGCAAGGCAATTCGCTCTTCTCTTCCCTCAGTGGACAAGGTCAATTAAAGGAGGACATGGATTGGCAATCAAAACTGACACCAAAGATTGACTATGGTGATTACAGGCATGCAGATGGGAAGCTTTAAAGGTTATTAATAATGATTTATAGAATTAATTAAAAGTAAGATAGGAGAGTGTGCTTGAAATACATTAAATAGGTTATGCATATGAACGGGCAGAAGCTAGCTGGGAACCTCAAATTAAGGTGATGTTACAAAGTGAGAGGCGAGTTTTATTGTTATTTTATGTGGCATAATTGGGTGATATCACATTAGCATGAGCGCTGAATATCAGGTTGTCATTCGGCTGACAGCAATCTGGCTTGTGACGTTGCTATTAGACTAGTCTATGTACAAGAATTGTTTCAAAGAAAAGTTGTCCAGTTAGTTTGTACATCGAACGTTTTGTGTCAATGTAAATACATCTGAAAGAATCCAAAACATCAGCTGTTGCATGTTGCCAAGCAACACAGACGCCTGTCTGGAACAGACGTGAACACAGACAAGCGGGGTAATACAAACAGATAAGAAATATCAGCCCTCGTGGAACACTGCTTGTTCAATCAAATAAGACAACTGGAACTAAGTGTTGTCACTAAGTGTGACTTTTTAGATTGTTTACCTCATTTCTATTCATGTGAATATAGTTCTTCTGGCTTTTCCTTCATTTCTGTGCATGTCAAGGCACTGTGGATTGATAAACTCTTCTTGACATGTTTATGATTTTCTTCATATGCTGAATCCTGTCTTTGCCCTCCGGGCTTCTGAATTTCTATTTTTAATACTAAATCTCTTGGATTGATTTTGACTAAGCAGCATGCTACAGTATGAATGAGCACAACGATTGATAACTGAAGGTGTTTAGAAGTATGTAAAAAAGTAATTTGTATAAAATTTTGCATATTTTGAAAAACTCAAATGTGAGTAAATGATGACATAATTTTCATTTTTGGGCTAACTATCCCTTTAAGTAATATTATCATTGTTGCATTCTGTGAACTGGTAACAACAGTTCTTCCAAATTACAAATGATAGTGTTGCTTTTCATTTGCAGAAAATTGAAACATGGCAAACTGGCCAAAATAACAAAAAGATGCAATGTTTTCATATCTTGAATACCGCAATGAAAACAAAGAAAACATTCATGTTTCACAACATAATTATATTTGTACATGTTTTTTGGGATCAGTTAAAAAATGAAAGTATGATGGAATAAGCTTCCACAATGCTGTTGGGTGACTTCATGTCATTCCTGAGATTGGTTTCTGTTGAAAATCACAGACATTAGACTTGAATTGCCTGGAGATTACTGGAGTAATCTCTAAATATTTTCAGTGGCTGTATACAGGTACATTTGCACTGCATTTGGGCAATAATGATGAACTATTTGAAGCATTAGGCCTTGATACACCTTTGGCAAATGTATCAGTCACTTGTGGGAAAATGGGGAACCCGCCTGCAATTAAACATTTAACAGGGTTGAAAATATGTTGAATGCATGATATAACCAGGATCACAGCCCCTGATGTGGGAGCAGTCACACCCCCGCTGAGGAGATATTATTGGCAACAGTTTTTTCATTTTATTTCATGTATTCCAAGTCAGAAATGACTAAAAGAGAAATGATTATTATATGTTTTAAAGACTGAAACGTATTGATATAAATCTGTTTTTTATAATATGTACAGTATAGACGGTTTCAAAGCAACCCAAAAAACAAATGTGACTGTACATGCACACTTTTGGGGCCCAAACTTAATTTTCGGTACTCATCTGCAAAATCCCTGCAGATTATTTCTGATAACAAGCAAAAGAAATAACAAGTAAATGACATTAGATAGCAAATTAAACGTATGTCTAGCCAGTATTATTTTGGGTTATCAGTAGAAGAACCGTTACTTAACTCAAATGCGACAAAGTTACACAACCCAATCAACAAATTGTTTATTTAATAAAATTAATTAATGTTAATATAACTTATTTTTAATATAAATCAAATAAGGTATAAATAGTTATTAGCCACTAGCCAGGCCGATCAACAAACACAGACCACAATTTAACTTCGGGCCAGGTGCGTGCATCCAATGAAACCGTCTATAAAGAAACAAATGTACAGCATCTTCTAGACAGAACAGAACAAACATAACAATCAACAGAGCAGCTAGAAACAGAAATAGACTCGAAACGGACAATTTAAGACACATTGTCTAGTACAGGAAGTAGGGGGCTAATTATACACCCCTGATGCCGTTGTGGTTCCCGAAGGTTTGCAGTTTAAAAGTGGCCATGGGGTACAGAGAGACTTTGTTTCACTGTATCATGGAAAGACCTGTGTTTTCATGCATGCTGTATTACCCAGCAGACGAGCAGCAGAACCGGATCAGTCACCTGCCCCCGCGCGGTTCATATCTCAGTGGGTTCAGATCTGGAAATGATACATTTTGCCTGGAGCAAATCTGTTGGAGGGGTTCAAGCAGAATGTGTGCTTCAGCAGCAAGGGAGAGCCCCTGTGACCTCCATCAAACAATCCTCTGGTTGCTGTCTTACTCTAAAACCTCATAATGCCTTTCTTCAATTTTGCGGGTTTGTCTCTAATGGGATCAGGGTTATATATTAAGCCTGATATCCCCCCACATACAGCCTTCAGGAGACTCAGTAGTCCAGCGAGAGATTAGAATTTAGAAAGTGTTATGATACCTCTGGACAGTCCAGCAGGTGTGCTACTTCCAGTCAGGGTTAGTACAGCCTTCACCGATGACAGGAAATGACAGCGAAGGTGATTTGTATTGTGCTGGTGGGTCGCAATTCATATGCCTTTCACAAGCCGAGAACTTTGAAGCAAGATCACCTTTTGTTTCAGTGTCCAAAGGCTAACTCCGCTTCAATCTGACGTTCTTTCGGCAGTACATTTTGTGGGAAAAGGGCATGCTGCATTGCCATTGATGGCGAGGTCAAATAGCTGGTTCGCACATTGTGTGTTTGCTCGGGGGAAACAGGTGATTGACAAACTGTAAACCTTAATCACTTATGTAAGTGACAGATGAATTCCCAATAGCCAGAGACTGAAATTAAATTACATTTCTGATCGGTAACCTTTCATCAGTTCTGAATGCACGGTAGGTGCCCTTGTAGATTGGAGAGTTGATATGCAGTGTCCGGTTAAAATGGCCAAAGCATGTTAGGCTGCATTGATGCAATGTTGCAAATATCAAGGCAAGCCATAAACTATATACCTGTACACCTACTGTGGTCTCACACAGTTAGCTCAAAAGAAAGATCTATATTGGTTCTGGGGTGCACAACGCAATGACATTAGCAGAGATAACAAAAGGTGACATCACAACAGTGTAGACAGGAACACTACAATAGCCTCCTTTTAACAGGGGGTAAATACATCTATTTCAGATTTACTCACAACCAAGGACATTGTTTCTGCTGCATTCTACAGTAGGCCTACATGTTTATACAGACAGTGTTTGTAGTTTACACAAAATGCATTATTCAAATCATGATGCATTTTTAAAGAGACCCTTATTTTGGAATTGGAAAAAGTTGAACCAGAATTGTTATAGGCCTATGTGGAAGAATTGCAAGAAAAATCTCAGGTATAATAGACATGCACCAGATTCTGGTTTTATTTAAATTCAGTAAACAGAAAGGATTGAATGTAGTATTAAAATGTATATTCTATGGACGGTAAGTGACAAGATAAACAAATGTTACTGTGCATGTGCACGTTCGTGGACTGCCCTTAACTTCCGGTACACAATAGAGTGCCTGTAGATTATTTCTGATTACAAGCAAAATAAACCGAGACGAACCGTTATTTGGCTAAACTTGTCTCTCCTATATTTTTAATTTAGACTGCGATACCAAGCTCAACCGCTAGATGTAAATGTACCATACGGTTTCTTTAAATGCAACCAAACTCAGGACCCATTCAACAAATTGTTTATTTAATAAATTGAACATAGGCTACAACAAAATTCAACAAATTGTTTATTTAATAAGTTATATCATTAGTCACAAGCCATACACAGACCGGAAGTTAACTGCAGTCCTTGCGCACGTCTGATGAAACGGTCTATACTATATTCAAAAGATATGTATATTCAATATAAATGGGAGCTTCCGCTGTATTTGTACAAAGTAGATACAGTATGTCCACAGAGCCAGTGTATTGCAAAATGAATTGACTCAGAGGTGTTAACTTGTATGTGCATTAAAGCTATTCCATGTCATCCAGTTGAAGGTGAACATCAAGCAGTGTTGTCTGTTGAAGCAGCTCCCCTTATTAAAACAGCTTAAAGCCACAATATGGGATATTTGGACCGCTAGATAGTGCACTTTCAAAACAACAACAAAAGGCGAAGCTAAATGACGTTATGTAGGTGAGTGGAATCCTCTGGATGGTTTTGTCCATAAGCCTGCTTGCCTCATTTGGCCTACGTTTAAGCTTTTTTGGGTTTCCTTTAATCGCCAAAGAGTAATCGTGATCCATTAAACAGAACAACAGATGCTTCGTCCCAGATGCTGTATAACCACTTCCGCATTTGTGTGTTGCTGTAGTTTTTTTATTCATTTATTTTTTATTTGAGATAACATCCACGTAGCAATAGAAACAAGAAAAATCAGATTACATATCATGCTAAGGAAAGATACAAACAATATTATTGGAATACTTCAAAAAGCTCGTACAATTCTTATTGCCTTTGGATTCTTTGAGGGCATTATGGATTCACAATAATGTTTTACTTCATTTTCAAATAATAAAAAATATGGTTTCTTTCCTAAATATTTACATTTATGAATATGAAATTTGGCCATTAGAATAATAAAATTAATAAAGTAAATGTGTGTTTGTTTATCTTTACAAGTCACACTAGTACCTAAGAGGACATCTTTCCACTGTAAGCGTGTTGCCGTAGTTTCTACAACTTCGTTTCTACGTAGTTTCTGAGGGTAGTGCATAGCAGCGGATATTAAGTCACTGATATGCGACAAATACAAGGGAGACAAGGGACGGGCCATTATTATAAATAGGAATTTCTCTGGATTTGCACATTCTTGGGAACATTTGGGATAATGTAACTACACAACTGCATGAAATACAGTATATCACACTGTGCAAATGATTTTTGGATATTTCATAACAAAATGATTCCATATTGTGACTTTAATTCATTATAGAGTTGCAAGCGTGGTGCAGCGCCTCGACAGCGCCTCTCTCATTTTCAATATGCGTCCTCCGTGTACTTGCCTTTCCGCGTAAACGTCAACAGTCACAAATGTTATTGACAGAGAAGGCGGCTGATCGAGTTTATATGACTTAACGAAAGGATAGCAGAGCCCACACACCCTGGGCATTTTCCAAACATGTTTTTAAACATATTAAACATACTTTCCTATAAACTAAATTATCTTTATACTATATTTTAACCATCTTAAATCATTTTTATCACTGACAAAAATAGTGTAAAACAAATACAAACTGAATTATTGTACTTACATTTGTAGGTAACGTCAAAATCCCGCACCATATTTGTGTCGCGAGAACTCGTAATCCAAGATCACATGATCACAAACGGAACTCACTTCCTTGAAGTGACCATGGCATGTACCCTTCGCTAACGCACTTCTGAAAGGGCCCTTCGCGAAGGGATTAAGGTTTTCACTTTCGTTTGGAACGCCCTTACAAATGGCGTCCCCTTAGGGAAGGGCGCTTCAAGGGCGCATAAATGCCATTTGGAAAATGCTCCCTTTCTCTATGTGCTTGGTGTGAGTCTGTGTGCGAGCTCTCACCCTCCCCTAGGTGCAGTGTGCGTGCGCGCATGTGTTCTGTAGTTGTTGTAATTCTGTGTAACAGCAACAGTGTATTCTCTCATATTTCTGAATTTGCGCCGAATTGTCTGCGCTATACGCGATCTACAATAAAACTATGACCCGCATTTAAAATGAAAAAAGCGCTCATAACACAACACATTGATGAGAAGAGCAACGTCAGTAAAGGCTGAGCGCTGCATGAGAAATAAGTAATTTAGCCAAAATCACCTCATATATCCCATATATATATATATGTGAAAATAGCATTCAATTGTGTTAAAATACAATATAATGTGATCAGAGAGTAGAAGCGAAACCGATTTCAAGTGCCAAAACTAGGCCAACCGCAAACACGAGTCACGACGTGATGACGCCACAAATATGCGAATTAGTTTGTGATGTCATCAGCGCCACAGTCTCTCAAAATCCTGTGCGAAACATTCCCTGTGTCTCAATCAGCTCCCTTGTTCAGTAGTCAGGGCACTGACCAGGGAGTCACCCCCTCATTCACAAAATCCTTCCAGTGCACTGAAAATTCCCACAATGCACCGCAAAAACCAGGGAGCATCTGTTCCCTTACTGGAAATCATGTGAAAGTTTTGAAGACGTTTACCGAAATCGCAGGAGCCAACTCAATGAACTTCATGAAACGCTATAGAACTTTTGAAAAGACAAACGCTTATTTTATGTTATGTATAAACAAACGTTGCTAGACAGGCAGGCAACACAATCTACTTAACAGTTAAATGTAATAATCGACCAAATTTGTGCACTGATATGTAACAGAATAATGAATAATGTTTCTCATACGTACTTCAACCAGTATTTAAAAAATAAAGTCAGAGAGATGCCTGTTTTACCGGTTGTTGATTAATACCAGCTGTGAAGTATCACAACACGCTTAAGCAGTCACATCACAGGAAAATAAGTGAACGTGTCCCAATGAGAAGGGAGCCAGGGTCCTTACCAGTGCCCGGACCCGTGTACACGGTATACTGATTCACGACCTCGGGAGCAAGGGAGCTGATCGAGACACAAAGTCTTGTGACTAGTGTCGTGGCAAAATCGATTGCCCAATGTAGGAAGAATTCACGAAGACCAGGGAGCCAGGTTTCAAGAGTTTCAATCTTTATTTGCTTGAGCAAGCAAAGTGAGACATACTGAGTTCATCTGAAGATGTCTAACGAATACACATCTGACTCCATCTTTTATACAGTAACTTCAGGTTGTTTTTCACAGTGTTAACCAATCATGCTTCGCCTGACATACCTTCTACCAATCAGGTTTCACATGATATCACCTTTTTTATTACCTTATCCCCCTTATGAGTTGCTGCCCTTATATCTTACTCAGGTCGTGACCTGCTACAGTTACATGTCAGGTTTACAGGTTTACTATGCTAGATTTAACCGTGGCATGACCTTTTAGGAAGTTCTTAAAAGAAAAATATACTAGCAAGCAAGAAATTCTTAAAAGAAAAATATAATAGCAGGAAAATGCAAGAAGTTCTTAAAAGAAAAATATACTAGCAGACAAACGTATACCATTATTGTCATTTACTAAACCCTTCCTTGTTTAACATAGTTTTTATTACCCTGAACTCTTGGTTGAATAGATGTGTGACCCGAAAAGGTTACTGTTAACATCTGCGTTCGTGACTTTTCAAGGTGTCTGTGTGTTTGTAATGTTAAACAGATGTCTAATGGTGCCACTTGGTGCTCATCCTGGGCTTATAACCTTTGACCCATGAGGCCCTTAGCCTTAGCTATGAGACTCCTAGTCTTTGCTGTATCAGGGATGTGTGTGAAATTTATAACTAACTTAAATGTATTATTTCATATAAGAAACTCAATACTGTGATAGAAAAACCACCATACTAGTTGTCACACGCAAGAACAAATGAGATTAGATGTTTCTAACATGCCGCCATATTTGAATTTACCCCACTAGTCTGTATGCTGTCATGGATACATGACATAACAATCAGTAAATAAGATCAAAATATTAATTGTTTACTCTATAGTCTCAAATCAGGAGACATATGGGAAGTTGACAGCTGTGTCCTATCTATGGTGTGACATTTTAGAAAAAACTAACAATGAAGATAAATCTCTCTTATGCAATTTTTTATTATAAATGCAAATATTAATATAAAATAATATAATATTAACAGTTTTTCATATTTTTTGATGCCACACCATAGGACACATGGTACGGTTTATTTGTCACAACCCTTGTAGCAACCCACAAAAGATTTGCATTACATTAATGACAGATGTATTTGCTTTTTGGAACTTTGCCGTGTTGAGCCACCTATAAGAAGAAAACATGACAGCATTTTAATGTAAAATTATTTGTTCGTGTTCAGGTGACGAAAGGAAGTCATACATCTGGGATGGCATGAGAGGGTGAGTAAATAATGACAACATTTTCATATTTGGGTGAACTACTCCATCAAACTGTAATTTCCACAATTCTGTTTTTTTTTCTTCCCTGTAAGGTTATGTATTTCAAATGAAAGTACAGTATATAATTTAGTTCATGGCAGGGATTAAACGCTTTTCCACCTGTAAGTGGCATCTATTTATCAGAATGTAGTGTTTGTCATACATTTAATCCTGATCCAGATGACATGTTCAGTGTCACAGCTAATTAGGAGAGTAATACATACCCTCATTACTCGCTGCCATGACAGGCTAAGAGTGATTTAGCCCATAATCATGCCGGACAGCTCTGAGAATGTGTGAGGACATAGAGGAATAGAGTGTGGGAGGGGAAATAGCTGAAAGCAGTTTGCAAATCAAGTAACTTGTTGCCCCAGATCCTTCCAGAAAGGCACAAAGCTGCAATTGCTTTCTTTCCATTCTTAATCATTTATGTTTCACGAATCGGTTTTGAGTTTGATAGTTGCACCTTTGCTGTGGATGTTTATCCCATAAACTTTTTCATAACCTTCCATTCTTGGTTAAGGTGAGGCAATGTCCAGCACAGCATGCTGAATCTTAAATGATGATGCACAATGAGAAGTTCACTTTCTTGGTTACTTTAAGTTTTTGTAGTGCAACGTAGATTTTCTATTCAAGTTTCATTTGGTGTATCTAGGTTAAAGACTAATAGACTTTAATTAGTGTATGATGGACAACATATTGAATTCCTATGTGAATGTAAACAAGGCCGTGCAGGATAGGCATCCAGGCATTTCAGTTTTTCTTTATTGTGTGTGTTTTTGTCTTCAGGAATTTCATTGTAAAAAAATATTCAATTGAGCGCCAAGCTCTCTTGATACCATTTACCTTACACAATCAAGCGTTTTGTTTTTCTTTTTTATGTTAAACCCATGTTACGTGATCATGTTTATATACTACATAATACACTATAGTGCTAAAAAGACCTGAATAGGTTCGATATTATTCCATGAAAATGGCAGTTAAGATTTATGCAATGAAACACTGCTCAAAAATAATATTTGTTTAACCTTCGTATCTGTGCTTGCAATATCAGGCAGCCTTAGTACCTAACTGCTACAAATTCTCAATCTCGGTTTAATCTTCAGGGAGATGGGTAGGGTTTGTACACCTTTGTGCAATGGGGACTAACCTTTTCATGGATTAACACTTGCTAAAGAGGTCAGAAAACAAGGAGACTCAATGGCATCCCCATAGCCCAGGCGTATGCATATTTATGAGGAAGGAGAAACACAGGAAAATGGAGTCCTTCCGTTTCTCCTTGACCTCTTTGAAATGAGAATTACATTTAGGCTTTTTATAAACGTATTTCTGACTGGGTGCCATTTATGTGACAAATCATATGATGTACCTTGCTGGACTTCAGCAGGCATAATACTTATTATACACTATAAAAAATAAAAGCTTTCAAAGCTTTCACCTCAGGGCCAGCCAAGAACACTCTTATCGGGCCCATTTTTTGCTGCAAAGGGTTCTTTACAAGATATTTGATGTTATATTACAGATTCCTCAGATATATTGTGTTGATACATGGTTTGTTGATTCAACATCTCAACTGTTGTGAAAACCTCTTCTGAAGCACAATTACCTAGATGGTTTTCTGAAGAACCATTGTTCCCCTTTGGCATGATAGGAACTTACAAGCGTTCTCCAATGAGCTGCAAAACCCTTGTTTTCTGAGAGATTTGTTCACCCCCCAAATTAAGTCACAAATCAATGTTTTATGCAATGATATGTCCTTACCCTGGACCACAAAACCAGTCTCAAGGGTCAATTCTTAATAAATAAGCTCTCCATTGATGTATGGTTTGTTAGGATGGGGCAATATTTGGCCATTGGGTATTTGAAAATCTGGAATCTGAAGGTGCAAAATATTGAAATAAATCGAGAAAATAGCCATGTTTATGGCCATTTTTGTTCGCAATTTTTCTGCATCCACTCACAAAAATAAAGTTTTGATATATTTACATAGATAATTTACAAAATATCTTCATGGAGCATGATCTTTACTTAATATCCTAATGGCATAAAAGAAGAATGGATCATTTCGACACATACAATGTATTGTTGGCTATTTCTACAAATACACCCGTGCGACTTATGACTGGCTTTGCGTTCCAGGGTCACATATGTAAATATAAATCTGCTGAATATGATCTGATGGGGTGGTATCGCTGCGCTCCCTACTCTGTCCAGACGAGGCTGCATGGACAGACGGAGTTTTGCTCAGAGCAGTTCCAAAACATCTTATTTATTGTTGATGTTAATACTCTTTGATGGAGGGGTCCTGACAGAAATATATTTTCTCAACTCATAAATTAGAGCTTTGACTGTATGTACAGATACAGTATGTTTTAGTCCACACAGTCAGTGTATTGCAAAGTGAACTCACCCAGAGGTATTTTACCCAGTTACAGTAAAACAGTTAAAAACGTTTTCCCCTATGGCATCTTGGAACATGAAAATGTTCTCTATTGCCTGCAAAAGCCGTTTTAGAACTTTTATTTTGAAGTGCTGAGAGGAGATTTTGGAATCCCATAAAAATTATGCTGATCTTTGTCTGAATGTAATTATACAGAGTCCAAACTGGCTTATTACTGATGTAGACTTTTAGAAAGGGAAAATTCCATATATTATCTGGTCATTGTTGGGGACATTATTGGACATGTCTTGAAGGGATAGTTCACTCAAAAATGAAAATGATGTCATTTCAAACTTGTATGACTTTCTTTCTTGCGCAGAAAACGAAAGAAGATATTTTGAAAAAAATTGGTAACAGAACAGGGCCGGCACCCATTCACTTCTATTTTGTATGGACACAAAACCAATGCAAGTGAATGGGTGCCAGTTAACAACATTCTTTTTTATGTGTTCTGCGGAGCAAAGAAAGTCATACAGGTTTGAAATGACAAGAGGGTAAGTAAATGATGACAGAATTTTTATTTTGGGGTAAACTGTTCCTATAACATAAATAGCTGTTATTGGAAAGAACAAATACTGTATATTAGTCTATTCTATTAAAAAAAGTTAGAGTTCCCAAACAATTACATGGCAATCCTTATTCTCAGGTTCTTATTAAACAAACACAAGATTGCTCATTACAGTTCTGAGTGTACTTTATTGTGCTTTTCTCTTTGGCTGATGTAAGCATTCACAAATTCTTATATTCATAGAGAGTATCACCTGCTTCAGTTTTTTTTGCCAAATAGAAGGCTATAGAGTTGGGACCAAGTGTAACTTTTTGGCATAAATAATAAATGTTTTGTTTTGTAAAAAACTGCATTGCAACAAAATAACTGAACTGTTCAACAAACATTGAAGCACGGTGGGTGTGTAATAGCTTGAGGCTGCTTTGAAGCCTCAGGGTTCGAATGACTTGCAGACATAGAGGCAACAATAAATTCTGGATTGCATAAACCAGTTGTAAACCAACATATCAGGTAAATGCTAATCCTTAACAGAAACCAAGCTTAATGCAGCAACACTACAAAATGGCGAACACCCGATTTAGTGCACTACTGTATATAGGAGATAGCGGACGAATTCAGACACAGCTAATATTTAACACGCACAACAAAGAAAAACAATTTCTCTGAATATCAATACACTGTTTACTTTATAATAAAGAGAAAGCAGAACTTTTCTAGGTAGTCCCTAAAATTAGCAATGAAAAGAAAACAAAATGAACTGTCCTGCATCAGTATTAGTAAAACATAATATTATATATATACAATTTTATATACAGGTCAACATCATCTTATAAGTTCATCTGGGTCTTATAAAAGCACTTCCCAGCAATGAGAAATCCAGGGTGATGGGGCAGGACAGTGTGTGCGGAGCAGACAAATGAAGCCCGTCAACTTTCCCCCCACAAAGATCAGGAGTCCTTCCTCTTCCTCTCGAGGCCTGGCTGGGCAGCTGGACGGCCCATTGTGTTTTTGATCTTACCTTTCATGATGACTCCACCCCTGAGACCATCCATCTTTTGAACTGTATTGGGGGATGGCCTTTGATAGAAGCGAGAGGCCACTGTCCAGGAGCATCAGAGGTGTTTCTGGGTAGAGCAGAATAAATAAATAAGAGCGCGGCTCACTAAGGGACACAGGCAGGTTATTTCTGTCACAAAGCACACAATTCTAGCGTGTCCATTCACTGTTTAATAGCACTGGGTGACTGATTCCATTTAGATAACGGGCCAGCCTGTCTGGCTGAAGTTTATCCCTGTCTCTTTTTTCTTCCTTCTTTCTCAAACTGAGAAATCAAACAGAGATGAAATTCTTTTCTGTTTTTTATTTATTTATTTGAAAGCAAGTTATTGGTCACGTTAGGAAATGGCTTTAGTGGATGCTAATACCCTAAAACAGCTTTGAGAGGGAACACTCCTGTGTGCAGAAGCCGTCAATGCTATTTTGGCCCAAATCTTTCAGGACACATGGCGTTTTTCAACAGTTGGCATTCTGGGTGGCATCTCACCGTAAGGTGTGGCACTGTAATTCCAGATTTAACAACACAGCAAGCATGTTGTGGGGCCTGATGGAGTTTGATGAGAAGCATTTTGAAGTGCCGGGGCCTTTTGGCGATCGTAAATTAATTGTAACGGGCCTGGTGCTGGTGTCGTTGACAGCGCTGGGTTAGGAAGTTCCGCTTGACGTCTGGTCTTCCCGCCTAGAGTCAGAGAGTGAGAAACAGCCGTGTGGTGCTGATATGGATACACTCCAGAGACTCTGACTTAGCACTTGCCTAGATCTACATCTGTTCTGATTAATGCCAGCTCTGACCTCTCACCGATTTCCTTGCAACTTTAAGTAGGTGTAAACCAACCGGACAGAGGTCCTTTTTTACAGTATAAAATATTTCACTACTTATTGATGTTTTATTTTTATTCTCATATATTATTTGCATTACCACCTTAACAGTAATAAAACAGATAATGCTGTACTATTCATTTCTTTTTTTTTATTTGGATTTTTTAAATTTTCATTTGATCTTGCACTATATGTAAGGACTCTTATTTGCTATACTTGTTTAGTGACAATAAATAATCTTGAATCAAGAAAGGTTAGAAATTACTCTAGTGAGAATGGAAGCAGAGAATTTTTAACAGATTTTCTAACATGTTGGCAGACATTTTTATACAATGTGACTTAAAGTGCATTCAAGCTATACATTAGATCAATGTGTGTGTTCCCTGTAGGCCTGTAGTCAAGTCCACCGTTGTCGAGTCCAAGACAAGTCCAAGTCCAAAGAGGTTCGAGTCCAAGTCAAGACCGAGTCCAATTGAGACAGTCAAGACAGAGACAGAAAAAATCATGACTACAAGACCACATACTTAACTATTGGGAATTTTTGTGATGCAAGAGACAGCATATCTTCTATTTTCATTATTTGTAATGATCAAAAAGACAATTTTATTTGACCTTAAAATAAGGTTATTTTATTTACTTTAGGTATAGCACTAAAGTCACAAAGACGAAGTGTAACTTCACATTTTTGTATTGAAGTGTAACAATCCTATTCTGCAAATAGAAAATGTAACAAATAACCAGCAAACACTTGAATATAATCCCATTCTTGAATTTATGAATTAAAAAAATGAAAATGGAAAATGAAATCTGCATCTCCATAAAGTTGGTCAGCTGCAGGAAGCATGAAGTGCTCTAAAACATCCTGGTATACGGCTGCGTTGACCTTGGACCTCAGAAAACACAGTGGACCAACACCAGCAGATGACATGGCACACCAAACCATCACTGACTGTGGAAACTTTACACTGGACCTCAAGCAACGTGGATTCTGTGCCTCTCCTCTCTTCCTCCAGACTCTGGGACCCTGATTTCCAAAGGAAATGCAAAGTTTACTTTCATCAGAGAACATAACTTTGGACCACTCAGCAGCAGTCCAGTCCTTTTTGTCTTTAGCCCAGGCGAGACGCTTCTGATGCTTCCTGCTGCTGACCAACTTTATGGAGATGCAGATTTCATTTTCCAACAGGACTTGGCACCTGCACACAGTGCCAAAGCTACCAGTACCTGGTTTAAGGACCATGGTATCCCTGTTCTTAATTGGTCAGCAAACTCGCCTGACCTTAACCCCACACTGTAAAAATGAAAGGTTCTTTGAGGAACCATTTGGGGTTCTTCACATTGCCACGCCGGCGGAACCCTCAGGGGAAACTCAAGGCACCACTTCACGAAGGGCGGTTCTCTGAGGAACCCTCAAGGCTTCTTGGGGATCCCTTTTATTAAAATGGTCTGGAACCATCTTGGGTGCTTCAAGGCACCATTTCACAGTTTATATTTGCTATTCACAATATTTTAATATGCAGAAATACTAAAAGCAAATACAAAGCAAACAGTTTATTGATAAACAACAACAATTTACATTGAATAAATATTCACAAAATAGTAAATATTGTACATTACAATTCTAAATTCATGAAATCACATGAATAATTAATACTGTGTTGGTGATATTGTTATAAATGAAAACAACATCTTAACAAAACTAACCAAATAATTTGCCTTAACTTTAAATATAAATACAGAAATATTTCAGGTACTTTGTACAAATGTACAATTGTAAAAAAAGTCCAGCAAAAAAGTAGTCTCTCATAGCAAGGCCTACACCCATGGTAAAGTTGTAATTTGCCAAAAAGCAAATCCTTGCGAGCAAGAAAAAAACAATGCTGTTCTCTCCAAATGGGTTTCCTGCTATTACCAGGTGGTGTGAGGATCCAAAGTCAAAATTATTTCTATAGTGCATTTCACAATTTTGTATTGCTAAAGTAGATATTTATGGCAAAAAGAGAACAGGAGCTGCGGCTGTTGGCCTTAGGTGTCCCAGGCAGTGCAAGGATGAGCATCAGGGCGGGCTGGAGCTGGGT
This sequence comes from Triplophysa rosa, assembly GCF_024868665.1. Taxonomy (NCBI): domain Eukaryota; kingdom Metazoa; phylum Chordata; class Actinopteri; order Cypriniformes; family Nemacheilidae; genus Triplophysa; species Triplophysa rosa. The sequence goes on from NC_079890.1 coordinate 25,366,862, forward strand.
CTGTTGGCCTTGGGTGTCCCTGGGAATAAGACATGGATACAAAAAAGAGGGATTAAGATAACGTCTCAAAACATTACATTTAATCATTTAGCACATCACAAATTGGTTTACAAATGTAACAATAAACAAAATATTACAATGCCTGTTAGTCACTGCTTTGGTCTATGGTTAAGGAGTACAGTAGGCTATTTATATCAACAATCCACTTTATTCCGATTTTTTCATTGTCAGTGATAGGGTTGCACGGTGTTCCGGTGCTACGGTAGCATCGCGATGCTAAAGCTTCAAAATACCGGTAGTATCGTAGTACCGTAGTTAATGTTGCATATGCGCATTAATATTTATTTGAACACTTACATCTGCCTTTTTGCGGTGTTGATCTCCTAAATGAATGTGTGTTTTAAATGTCTCGGGCGAGTTGATGATTCAAATTGGCGATTTGAACGAGTTGGTTAAATGATTCACTAACTCAGTGGAAAATTGACGCCACCTACTGGCCGTTTTAGTTCTGCATTTAAAGTAAGCCTAATATTTCCCTTTATAAAGACTGCTGTATCAATTAAATTTGTCCAACATTTGAATTAGTTCCTACGTGAAAAATGATCTAGTGTACTTTAGTATTTACTACAGTAAACTACTAAAACTCATAGATAGTGTTTTTACACGTGCAAATATAACAAATAACATAATAAAAATATCATAATAAATATAATACTTACTTTTGTTGTCTACTCAACTGGAAAATACTGAAAATTCTGAGGAAAAAGGATAAAAACAGAACGGAATATGATAAAAATATTTAATTACAGGCAATTTATGTAACATGGGTGGGGAAACCATTCAACACAAACAACAAGAAAAAAAGAGCTATACATTCACTAAAAGTGAACATAATAGCTAAAAGTGGCTAAAAGTCATTGTTTGTCATTTAACACCAATTTAACGTTAGCCCCACAAGCTTCGTCATTAACTTATATTCGCTAGCATCTCGGCTAAAACAAGCGCTGTCTACACTGTATAAAATAAGTAAACGGTTTAAACAGCCAAAAACGGCCATACAATTAGACGTGTCAGAGTACTGAGTACACATTTGTATAAATAGTATATAGTTAATATATTTCAGTTATTTATATATTTTTACTTTACTTACCTCCAATGGGACAGTCGAGAGGTTGTTGCCATCCGTTATTTTGAATTCCCGCCTGTGGCGCGAGAGGACACCGCTGAAAACTCGTACACCTCGTGCGTGCCAGTCAGATGTTTGATCGCAGACGGAACGGCGTATGACATCAAAGCACAGTGAGAGCTATTTGTGAACTGACTGCCCTGTATGCTTTAGAAATGCTATTCTAATGCCGTATGCGTTTTGTCATAAGGTGATCGGTCTGCGCAGAGCTGGAACAAGTTAAACACACATATTACTAACGAAAGCGCCACATGCATTGACGCTGCGACATTGGGCCAACAGCGCCACACTACTGTGGAAGGCGAGACTGCACAATAAACACACAGAGCAGCTGCAGTTTGTTCGAATGGAAAACACAACAACATTACATTTTCAAAAGATTTCAGTGATTTAGGATCTTATGGAATGAATAGTTATTGAATGATAGTTTTGTCTCCAATTAATGTAATATCAATATTAATAAATATAAAAGAATTAAAAGCTTGCTGAAATTTTTCAAAATAACATTTAGCCTTTTCTAATCATGTGCATGATTTTAAAATGTGTGTTCACATAGCAGGGACCACAAACCAAACTTTGGCCTATTCTTATAAAGCATCAAAATGATCAGTCTCAAAATCCCCATTTCCTGCAGAATTTTGTGGGGTTCCTCTAGATACTGTCTTGTACAAGAGAGATTCTCCAGGAACCACTTACAAGTTTACAGATCTTACAAGAACCATTTTTTAGAATTTGAGTTCCTTCAATAACCCGCAAAGCACTTTGAGGTCCCAGTGTAGTGAAAAGGTGACTCCAGAACTTCACAACTGAATGTGCGGTTATTCAAGAATCTTCTAGGTTCCTGGAAGAACCACAAAGACTATAGATGGTTCCACCAATAACCCTATTATGAAAAAAGGAGCTTTGAAGCACTTAAAATAAGGTTTAAGGTTCTTTGAGTACACAACAGGATATTTGAGGCACATTTTATTTTTACAGTGCATAGGAAATCTATGGGGTATTGTGAAGAGGAAGATGCGATATGCCAGACCCAACAATGCAGAAGAGCTGAAGGCCACTATCAGAGCAACCTGGGCTCTCATAACACCTGAGCAGTGCCACAGACTGATCGACTCCATGCCACGCCGCATTGCTGCAGTAATTCAGGCAAAAGGAGCCCCAACTAAGTATTGAGTGCTGTACATGCTCATACTTTTCATGTTCATACTTTTCAGTTGGCCAAGATTTCTAAAAATCCTTTCTTTGTATTGGTCTTAAGTAATATTCTAATTTTCTGAGATACTGAATTTGGGATTTTCATTAGTTGTCAGTTATAATCATCAAATTAAAAGAAATAAACATTTGAAATATATCAGTCTGTGTATAATAAATGAATATAATGTACAAGTTTCACTTTTTGAATGGAATTAGTGAAATAAATCAACTTTTTGATGATATTCTAATTATATGACCAGCTGTCACGGCTGGCGTGGAAGAGAACCCAATTGCAGGCAGGCAGTGGCAATGAAGGGGTTAACAGATTTATTAATTTTACAAATAATAAACAAAGCAAAACAAAAACCCAAGAGGCGGTAAAACACAACGACACGGGGAATATAATAACACAAACTAAACAGGAACACTCACTAAATAAACTAAACTAAGACACTAAATAAATAAACTAACACTAGACAAAGATACACTGACTAAACTTACTTGAATAAATGCCACGGGCAGGACCACGAAGCAATCGTACACAGAACATATCCATAAGACAATCCACGAGCACAGGACAAAGAAACAAGAGGGTATTTAAAGGGAAGACAAACGAGAGAGGGCAGGTGTGGAACATAAGACACTCAGGGAAAGAAAACAAGGAAATGAGAGGGGCGGGGCCAATGACGAGACACTGGAGAGAACGTATATTATTGTCAAAAGGACAATAAAATGTTTCTCTCCACACATAACCAAAGGCTTTGTCATGACTCTGCTACAGGACCAAGAAAAACATGACTAAAAGAAGCAGAGCCATGACACCAGCACCTGTATATCTGGACTCGTTCGAGACCGATTAGAACATTTGGCGAGACCAATGACCAAGTCCAAGACAAGTCCGAGATCATAAAAAACATCTTGAGTCCGGACTCGAGTACTACAGCACTAGTTCCCTGCATGGGAATCGAACCCACAACTTTTCGGGCTGCTAATGCAATACTCTACCAGTTGAGATACACTGTATATTCTTTTGATTACACGTTAAAATGTTTTTCAATATGTGGAAATGATTGTCTTAATAACGTGGTGAAAATGGGTCACTTACCCAGAGTGCATCACAAAGAGGGGACTTCATTTGCTCCAGGCTTTATAACAGAAACTTGGCTCTGTGCCTTAAGAAGTAGGACAAGAAGGCCGCTGTTCGAATGGTTGTGATCTTAGAAACAGAAACAGAGTAAATACATTTAAATAGTTAGGTAAAGACATAATTGCAATTAAAAAAACTTTCTTGTATGGATAGATCTATTTTATTGGACCATTAAAAGTTTACAATTTTAACCAAGTGCACCTTTAATGTATTACAAGCAAGTCTAAATAATAAAGAAAAGGAGAGCCTGGCCATTCCAAAGGTTTCAAGTTGATTGCATTATAGGTCAATGTGGATCAAGACTGCCATCTAAAGGCGGCTAGCGCACATTGCAATTGTTATTCTGACAGCTAGGTAGGGGCTCTTGGGACCCTGATGGTTCTGATCAGGCATCGGTTTATGTCACACTGTGTTGGAAGCAGAAATTAGTGTTTGCAAACAGGATGTAAAGTGGTCAAGGACACAGAGGTCTCAGTCGAGATGCAGGTACAGTTAGACCTGAATACAACTTTCAACTTAAAGAGAAAAGAAGAAACTGGTTCATGTCTGCCTTAGATGATGCAAAAATAGAGAAGTGGTGTGAATATATTAAAAGCGAGTTGAGAAAGTGTATGTATAATACAGTCAGGTAATTTATTCCACCTGAACAGTTGCTGAGGGATATACTGTACTTAGAATCTTTTGGGGGGATTAAACAGAGAGCAAGTTGAGACTTTAGCTTGGTCTCTTGTTTATATTCTTCTCTTGAGAAAAAGATCCCAATAGGCTCAGGTGTCATTATAGATCTCAGTGGTGTTTTTAAACTGATTTGCCGTAATATTGATGTAGCATAAATTTCAATACAAACATTTCTCATCTACATTTCTATGTTAAAAACATACATTTTATATGATCTTTATATTCTGGAAAAAAAAATGTCATATGCCAAAAGAATGACCAATCAAAAGCCTTTATTTTGTGTTCCATGGATGTAGGCTAAAAGCCAGTGATATTCTGATAGATACGATAATTTTCGAGACTAGACAGGCGCATTTAATGGATTAGTTCTCTATTAGAGTTCCATATCCAGTAGCCTATAGATTTTAATTAATCTAATTTGAGGAGGGACGCCTATAATTAGACATCGGAGAATTGCAATTAATTTACCAACTTTTAACTGTGAGACATGGCCGGCAATGGATCATAAATCAAACTCCTACCATTCCAATTTGTGCCTTCTTAATTTACAAAATGCAAATATTAGATATGATTTTGTTAAAACCTTTGTAAATGTCGTGAGAGTCATTACTTGCTGTTTGTTTTCTCAAGCTTGCCAGCGTATTAGCATTTGACAAAATGTGTGGGAGATTTGATTAACCAGGAGCTTAATAGAAAGTGTCATAGAGCGATGAATTATTAGAGTTTAGGAGGGTGTTTTATCATATATTTCAGGTAAGACCATTTATTTCAGCTTTTAATGAGCCAGAAGAGGTTTTTGTGATACCACATAATTGGGAACTGCTAAATGTTGTCTTCCAATTTTCTAAGAAGATGAATTAACACAAGGGCACAAAGTTATACAGTTCAAATTTTTATATATTTATTGAAAAATGCTCTCTGTTCCTTTTTTATTTGCTCTACGCCAGAGATAGTATAGTTTTGATTTGTTTTATTTATAGTTTTATTAATATTTTAAATTAGCTTTTATTTTTAGATGTTTTATTTTATGTTAGTTTTAGCAATTGTGGTATTTGCTTTTGTGGTTTTATAATTTATTTGTTTATTTTTTATATGTTGGTGTATAAGATTAATTCAGTTCATTTCTTATTTATTAGTATAATTTTAGTGCTTTAAACTTATTTCAGTTTATTTTTGAGGCAACATTTCAGTTTTTCCTTTAGTTTCCTTAAGTTCCAATAATGTTTAAGTCAACGTATTTGATTTCAATGAACAGAAACTTTTTCAAAGTTTACATTTTAGTAGACTAAAATAACCTTGCTAAACCCAGTAGTTTTGCTTTTACCGTGAAGTAGCAGCACATTCCCTAGTATTATCAGATGCATTAATTCCTTCTGACTGCTAGTTCAAGAGAGATAAGACGTAATATCGTGGATCACATTTTTTTCAAACTATTGCGATACTTTATTTCCATCCTAATTGTAGATGTCTGATCTCCAGTTCACATTTCAACTCAAACTCTTGATGCTGTATCAATGAGAAAAGAGTGGGAAAATTGACAGAGTAAAAGAAATAGATGGGATAAAAGGTTAAAACTAATATTACCAATCTTTGGGATGAGATACCTCTTTGAAGTTTTAAATTCCACTGCTTTTTCATGCGATCGTAGATTATGCGGTTGCATTATGAAGCTCAAAATGAGATCTATGCATTGGTGCCGTGGGCTTCTGAGCGCTATGGGGAAACAATTCCTAGATCTGAGGGATTTCATGAGTGACGTAAAAATACAGCTTAATGCATAACATCACTTTTTGATCTAATAGAGAATTTTTTCATACATTGCAAGACGCTCCAGACTTCTTTAGTATATTGTAAAAATGTTCAATTTCAACTCAAAAAACAACCCTTGCATAATGCCATTCATGAACATTTTTATTTGTAAAGCTTTGTTAGGTCTGTTTTTGATAAGTATGTTTGAAGTATCACAAACAAAATAATGTAGTAAAACGTTTAAATTCACCTGCATGCATCTGTATATCGTCTTCTCTGAATTCTGCCTACTCTTTGTAACTGTGTATTTTTTCAGCCAGTCATCAGACAACTTTCACTAGCACATTAAAAAAACCTCCAACCATGAATAAGAGGCTGAACAGCAAATTACTCGTAGGCTGTTTGTGGCCAGGTGCGTGTCAGAAGAGAGAGCTTTTGACCAGTCGTCAGAGTAGCTTTCCTGTGCCCGGGAGCTTTTTAATCCAGCAGACACCTGCCATGTTTGGCAAGATGATGAGAGGTAGTGCACATTTACACCCCAGCTCGACAATAGCTCAGGCAAATAGCACACTCGACGCTCGATTCTCTTCATAAAGCCAGAACATAACTGCTGTTTATCTAAGGACAGACAGTAAGGGAGTAAGGGATTGCCAAGAACTCTTTCTCACATCAGTCAGATTGCCTGGAATCAGATGGATTCAACCCACCACCACAAAACCAGATTACATATCTGAAGTCTGCATATGCTATAGAGGGCACGACATGTTTCAGGGTTGACATAGAGCTGCATGGTGTCTTGGTAATTGCTTCGCATGAGATTCTCAATGAGGTGACATGCTTTGCACTTGAATTCACATAGGCAATCAGAAAGATCATAGGGGTATAAAATGCATATGGTCTTATAAGGTAAATCGGTGGATTGTAAGCTCATAAACATTTACTGCACTCATATATCTTGATAATGGAAAACAGAAAGCTTGGCTGAGCACCTCAATGCCAGACACATTTGACCGATATGCTTTATGTACGTCACTCAAAGATTTCATTAGTTACAGTGCTGTTGACTCATTTGTATTCATTAACTGTTGTTGCATGGGTTTATTATATTAAGGGAATAAGAGTCGTAGCCTTTTCTGGAGATTTAAGGAAAAAAATAGGCTTACTATATGAATTTATGGAGTATAGAAAAATAAATAATATTAGTATTAGCTGAAATAGCAGTTTTATTAGTAGAAGTGCCTTGGATATGATTAGTAAATTATTACCAAAAGATGAGGACAAGGTTATGTTACTATGGTTACAATTTAGGATGTCCATTCCAAAGACTAACACTAGATGTCAGTATGAGAATTAAGATTTCATTAGGTTTGGCATAAAACGTTTACTTGTATGAAAAAAGGAGGCCCTGGAATTTCACTGAATAAGACAAACTGCCTGAGGCAGAAATCTATTAAAATGTTTTTATTGAAGAAGATGGGCCAGTACAACAAAGAATTGGTGGTCTGTACTGTGAATAGTTCATATTTCATTTCAAAATAGCTTTCACACTTTTAATCGTGTGCTTTTAGCTTGGAGGACCACTTAAATGTCCTATTTGATGGAGGAAATCTGTTCAGATATTAAGAGGGGTTGATATCTGACACTGAAATTCAAGGACTGTGGGATAATAAAAATGTTAAAATGTACCATTTCTCTATCACACAGTTTTCTGGGTTGAAATTTTCAGCACCCAAGATATTTAGAGAGGAAGATAAATTGAGGATGTACTGTAAATTATTTAGTTCATGAAAAAAATTACAGGTCTCACATTAACAGGTGAGATTGTGGCCAATGCAGTTAGTTAGAGGGATTTTTTGACAAGGTCACATTGCTGACATTACACTGGCATACAGGGTTTTATGTCTTGTTCTCCATTTTTGCCTTGTGTCTCAGAAGTTGCAGTTGTATTATTTCAGTTTACATCCATTAAGCATACACTGTAATTTTACAGAATGTTTCTGTTATTTTTACTGATTTCCCACGTAAAAAATGAATTTAGCTGATTTTTTAATGGAATTTATGGAATACAATAAAAGTAAAAAAAATACTGAAAAAGACTGCAGATTTACAAGAAAAACAGGGGAAAGTGTAATTTTACAGGGGAAAATTCTTTATTTTACAGTTTATTTCTGGCGCCCCAGCTGCCAGAAAAATTTCGTTGTTTTAACAAGATTTCTTTTTTTACAGTTTATTTTCGGTCAAAAACTATGAAATTACAGAAAAAGACAACAAATTTACAAGAAAAATGGGGAAAACAATTTAATATATATCCTTATATCCTATAATTTTACAGGGAAAACAATGTTATTTACAGATTTTTTACAGTGATATGGCAATAATTATATGGTAATTGGATATCTGATCATATGCTAAACATTTGTATTTCATCATCCATGGAAATACAGTGTCACAATATTAGTAGATGTCATGTGTTAAATGAGCTCTTTTCAGGAGAAAAAGATTTCCATCACCAAATTGCAAAATTGTGGTAGTAAAGTTTATAACTTCTGTCATTTCAAATGAACATAATTGTTCCCTGTCTGTGAAATAAAGTACTTAAAAGAGTTCCTGCTGACTCTAGGATGACAGTTATAATATTATCATACAGTATATATTCTGAGAACTGTAACCACACATGATTACAGAACTTCCTCTGATTGTGCTTTGGTGTATCTCTCCCGCTCTTGTGCCATACAGAGTTTCAATACAGCTGCTTTCATCCAATATCAGAATATTGGTATGTATCTGCATCTTTATTTGATTTCTGTAAATATTTCAACTGTAATTTATAATCAGTAATGCAAATCTATCCAGTTACAGCATTTGAGACATTGACCATAAGTGGGTTACAGCACCCTTAGAACCTGTGTTTTTAAGAGTAGAGCTGGATCATACAGTATGCCATTTTTTGGTCTGTCTGCATATCCTGCAAATTATCCTATTTCCAATAACTAATGTATGTGGTCTTTTGTTACAGTACAATGTAAAAGTTAATTTTAAAATCAATTTGATTTGCAAGTGACAGATGTCCAATTTATTTTCATTTAAAAATAATTTTTCAAACTGTGCTTGGGCATGTTTGCCATTAACATTCTTCAATCTGACAAATGGCCTAGTCCCTACCCTAGCCCCTACAAGTTATGCTTCTACAAAATAACACTACGGAAAATGTGCCTCATGTCATTTTATACATCAGTTCTCTCTGGTTCTCGAATCTGATTGGCTGATAGCCGTGAGATATTCCACCAGGATCATCACGGGAACTGACCGTTGAACCGCTTCACTGACTGTTTGTCACTAAACTAACTCGGACTATGCTGTCCTCGCAACTGCGTTACTCTGAAGTTAGATTGCTAGCAAACAAACACTCGAACAGAGGTGGGCAGAGTAGCCAAAATCTTTACTCAAGTAAAAGTACAAGTCACTATTTTAAAGATTACTTGAGTAAACGTAAAAAAGTATGCAATGAAAAAACTACTCAAGTAGCTAGTTACTTAGCATCTGATTATATAGGCCTACATTAAATTAATATTAACGCCAACATTTTAATATTACATTTTAATCAATATTTTTAATTATCATAAGCAGATATCTTTGCAATATACTAGAGAGACTAGACAAACACAGAAGAGACAAGCATTTCTGTAAATTTAATCTAGTCCTGATGTCAATGTAGTTTACACAATTTATTTAGAATAATAGACCGTGTCAAACTAAAGTGAACCTGCAGAGTTTTGCGTTTAAAATGCATTTAACTAAACTCAGAGCATTTCCTAAGATGATCTAGAACATCTGCAGTGCTCTCTTAAATGAAATACACATTTTTGAACAAAGCTCATGTTTTCTCGTGTTGTGTCACGTGTGTGTTGTGAAACGCTCTTACTTGTAAACAAACAGTAAACAGTGAACCACACGCCCATCAACAAGTTTTCTTCCTTCTGTTCTTCAAATGTATATTTCTGCAAGCCCACGTCTCTGTGTCTGACAGGTAACGCGCATGTTGCGGTGTCTGACGAACAGGTCGCGCGGGTGCGCGCATATGGCGGGCATTTATCATCGCTGGCAAACAATATGACACATTTGCAGTTTTGAATGTATAGATTAATATCCACTTCATCCAACGCTCTTTGTGTTCAGCGTGTTCTTAAAGGAGTCATATTGCACGGCTAAAATGAATATTATTGTTTGTTTTAGATGTAACGCAATGTGTATACACCATTTAAAGTTTAAAAAACGCTTTATTTTCCACATACCGTGCATGTTTGTATCTCCTCTTTGCCCCGCCTCTCTGAAACGCGCTGATTTTTTACAAAGCTCATCGCTCTGAAAAGCGAGGTGTGCTATGATTGGCCAGTTCACCAGTGCGTAGTGATTGGTCAAATACTGCAAGCATTTCACGGAAATGTAACGCCTCTTACCATATTTGGAACATCAGGTTCCAAAGCAACTGTACTGACAAGGCGATACAATGAGATTTACAATTACGCCCACCTTAACTACGTGTAGATTTGGGCGGTCTTAGTCAAATCATGTTACGAAGTTGTAGATTCGCCGGGGTGTGGTTACACGAGGCGTTTCAGGCAAGTCTGGTTGAGCATTCGCTTTTATATAGAATGCATCTTTTGTTCCCACACTTTCATTTGTGCAATTTTACGTGTCTAATACATGCATGGGCAACTTATAACACACCAAAAACACAGAAAAACACGTACTTCCGCCTATGACCCCTTTACGTTTCGCGCTACTAGGAGTGAGTTTTAAGATCGTGCTGCGAAGTTGTGCGAACTGAACAAATCATTTGAACTGATTCATTAGCCTATTCAGATGGTTTTGCCCATTGTTCAATTAATGCTTTCAAAAGAATCGACTCAAAAGAATCGATCACTCGGGAATGCCCATAAAAAGAGACGACAACCTTGAAATAAACAACGCGTTTTAAAAAGCATATTTTAAAATGAAGGAACGAAGCAACGTCACACAATGTAACGGAGTAAAAGTACAGATTTTCTATTAGAAATTTACTCAAGTAAGAGTAAAAGTACACACTTTTAATTTTACTTTAAAAGTACATATTTCAAAAATGTTACTCAAGTAAATGTAACGAAGTAAATGTAGCTCGCTACTACCCACCTCTGCACACAAAGCAGTTTATCCATTCCAAAATGTTTACGTCTGTGATGCTTTCTAATTTTTTTGTAAAACTGGCATACAATAAACAAGATATGAAATTACTAACTGCACATTTATTTGTTTGGTATAGCCGACATATAAACGCGTGCACTGCGATTTGCACATGGGTGTACATGTGATACGATGGGACTTTCTTTCATTATCATCTATCACAGTTTAACTTCCAACGCTTACAGATAGTAAATAAACTTACAGGCATATCTTTCTCCAAGGCAAAGATTGTTCGCGTTGTGAACCGAAACTAGGCTACTGCTGTACGATGAATGAGATCTAAATCTCAACACTGCGCAAACTTCAATACTGGAAAATGGCCACTAGGTGGCGACCATACACCATTATAATTGGAACACACTTGAAGGGGTCATATTGCACGGCTAAAACGAATATTATTGTTTGTTTTAGATGTAACGCAATGTGTATACACCATTTAAAGTTTAAAAAACGTTGTATTTTCCACACACCGTGCATGCATGTGCATGTATCTCCTCTTTGCCCCACCTCATCGCTCTGAAAAGCTAGGTGTGCTATGATTGGCCAATTCACCAGTGCGTAGTGATTGGTCAAATACTGCAAGCATTTCACGGAAATGTAACGCCTCTTACCATATTCGGAACATCAGGTTCCAAAGCAATTGTACTGACAGGCGATACAATGAGATTTACAATTACGCCCACCTTAACTACGTGTAGATTTGGGCGGTCTTAGTCAAATCATGTTACGAAGTTATGTAGATTCACCGGGGTGTGGTTACACGAGGCGTTTCAGGCAAATTTTTAAGGTATTGTATATTTTACTCCTCTGTTTTATTTCTGAATGTACAGCACTTTGGTCAACCGGCGGTTGTTTTGAAATGTGCTATAGAAATAAATAAAACAAACAAACAAGTCTGGTTGAGCATTCGCTTTTATATAGAATGCATCTTTTGTTCCCACACTTTCATTTGTGCAATTGTACATGTCTAATACATGCATGGGCAACTTATAACACACCAAAACACAGAAAAACACGTACTTCCGCCATATGACCCCTGTAAGTGAAACTAAACGTTGTCAGTGTTGGTGGTAAAGGGTTGGCCTGCTTGAGTGGTAAAACACTGGGCAAAATGAATGGTTACAATATCAGGAAATGCAAAGAACACCTGATTCCTTTGTAAGTCATAAGGTAGTCGTAAGGATCACGGTCGAGTCCAGCTGCTTGTAGTTTCAGCAGATAATTGCGTGTTTTAGTCCCGGTTTTTGTTCCTCCTATTGAATGCAGCCATTTTGCCTTAGTTTTACCACTCAAGGGAGCGTGTCCCGGCGTGTTCACGTGGGAAAGTGACGTCAATGCATACCCTCTATTCACAGCGCTCTGCACTCATTGTTTAAAAAAAATACAGAGTGGAATGCGAGGGTCTCGATCAAGATAATAGAAGTGGGATTAACACATTCTCAGTGAGTTGCCATTTAAAAGTCTCAGCACAGCGCAAATTTAAAAGAAGTGATTGTTCGGATTTAGTAGCGGATGTTTAACTGTTATGCTGGGCTTGGATTCGTGGCGGAAGAAAGTAGTTCCCCATTTCCTTTAAAACCGGAGGGGTTTAAAGACACTCCGACGTTGTTTCTGGTTTATCTACACACTTGTGCCGTCAAACTGATGTATAAATGCAATATCGCTCTCGTAGTCGTGTATGTAGTGTTCTTATATCTGCATGGCTGTGATTGCCTGCGGCCTCATGCCTCTGGCCTAATCACAGCCATGAAGATATAAGAACACTACATACACATCTACTCAAGCGATATTGCATTAGCATACCATCCTATTTTCTTCTTTATACTGTCAACTTTTAGTGTGGATGTAACTTACATGTTATAACGGAGCTATTCGTTCTCTTGGTTAATTTGTTTTGTTTGCATGCACTTTTTATTTCAAAGAAAAATGTTCTGTAAAGCACTAGAAAAGTGCTAAGTAAGTTACTAGCATTCTTGTTATAATTATTATCTTTGCTTAATTACAAAGCAAGGTCTGGCTCCATGCAAAATAAAACAGGTCATCATTTTATACATACTTATTAAAACTACTATCTACCCCCTTTTTATATGAAAAAAATTCTGTAGTTTACCTTAATTTCCTATTCCAGTAAATTATTTCTACTATAGGAAATAATATCCAACTTTATACTCTCAAAAATAATCGAACTATTAACTGCACATATTGCAAAGCATGTTTCCTGTCAACAGATGGCAAGTAGGAAAATGAGGTCTGAACCAGAGTGATATGAGAAAGTCAAACCCACCGAGTCACCTTTTTGAAAAGAACAGATGACGCATGACTGACAGCTGCCATCACCCCTGCCTGAACCCCTACTGCTTCAATGGGTTTTATCAAACTGCTAATATGGAGGGTAATACTGTACATCACTAACATTTTATTAATGTTGATGGAGATTTATTTGTCCATTGTTGTTGAAGAAATGTGATTTATTGAGCACATTAAGACTTAATAATAATATTACAAGAACATCAGTCATACTGTGTATTTACTGTATATGTGACTATATATCTATATATATATATATATTTGAAGGGCATCAAAAGAAAACATTTGAACCTTGGGAAACAGGCCACTCGCCAAACAGGCCGATCAGTTTAACATGATGTCAATAAGTAATATGATGGATTGCATACACTATGCTGTATATCATATGTGTAGCCCATACATTTCCTCTCCTCTAATCAATCTCCTCTCCTCCCCATTTTTCAAAAATTAGTACAGCCACTCATCTTCACTCATCGCTCATCTGGACAGGCAAATGTGTGACAGTGACGTCCGATCATTTCCCTTTACATGTTGCTCGGAAGGTCTAGTGTGCGCACGTCATGGGGAGGTTTGGTAGACAGAGGTGAAACATCTGCTCGGGCTCTAGCGAAAAGCAATCAGGAACCTTTTTTACGCTGGTGTGGAAAAGGTCTGGTGATTTGCATAATCACCCGCTCGCTCTACTCCGTGGGGTTGGCTTCATGTTGCGAGCGCCGGGCAGCTGTCAGTCTAAACCGTGCAGGATTACAGCAAAATAGGACTATCTCGGACTAGCTGCTGCTTTCCTTCCTTCACCTACAGACCTGCCCATATATATATATCTGAGCTCATTAGCTGGGTAATGGTGTCTCCACACCTACCAGGCTGTTTTGTGGCAGACGGAATATCACCTATCCGTCTCAGCCCCTTTGATGTTTAATAAAAGTTGCTGATTTGCTGTTTGTGCCATCTTCCACACATCTTTAGATATCATAATTATTTATGAGGTATATACAAGCAGCTACATATGTTTGGATGTAAGCATGACATTGAGTAGTTTCATGACACAGCCACGTGTTTTTAAGTGTATTATAATGTTGACTTCAGTTTTTTTCTTTGTGTGTGTTAGATTTACATTTTACATTTGTAAATGTAAATGTACATTTATTCATTTGGCAGACGCTTTTATCCAAAGCGACTTACAAGTAGGAGAGCATATAAACATTTTGAGACACAAGACATAGACAGTCATTGGTTAGTCAAATAAATGCGGAACAGGTAGTTTTGAGCTGTTTTTTGAAAGTTGTGAAGGATGCTGTGTTAACTTATGTCCCTGTTTCGCACATTATACTGGCTTTAGTTTTATCTCTTCTCACGCCACATATCTGCTGGGGCAGCAGCAGCCTGACTGAAAGAGAGAAAGCTCAGATTAATGACTATTTGGTGATTCCATTTAGCATGAACTGATCCTGTTCACATTTAATGCATTTTTAATGAACAGATCTTTCATGGTAAATCTAAAGCTAATTTCATAAGTTATAAATTCAGAGTAGTGGTAAGCCAGTTCACATTTTCCTTTGATGACTTCTCACAGATGGTCATGTTCTGCTGGTTGAGCTAACAGGATCTCGGCAAACCCCCGTCTCCGAATCAAACCAGATGATTGTTTACCATTACACAGGGCAAAACAATCTGCACACACTTTTGTCATTTGTTTTTGCTAATGTATATATTACTTGATAATAGGTGTTGCTGTTATGATAGTATTTAACATTGGCTGGAATTGAACAATTTGAAAAAAATGCACATTTGGCATTGTATTCCAAGTAAAATAAATAAATAAAGTAAGTCTTTGGGGCAATTCAATGCCACAGTCCTGTATTACCACTGGCCCATAAAACCTGTTTTGTACTCGTAATTAGTTTATGCTATTTAAAACCAGTAAGGCTTGGGGCTATTTGCATACTCACACTTCATTCACTCAAACTGTTACCAGAAAGCCACACGCAGAGCCAGGCTTAATAAGCTTTTAATGCTTCAAAACATGTCTCAGAACTCTTGTATTAAGAGCTCATTGGATTCAGTCATTGCATTTATAGAATTGAGTGTATATTGTCGAGTATGGCTGCACAGTTTGATCACACTGAATCACCAGTACCCCTAATGACTAGAGCGTATGAGTGCTTTCACACCTGACTCACTTAGTATGGTTGAATTGCACTACAGGTAGTTTTTCTTCTTGGTGTGGTTTGGGCAGGTGTCAATGCAGTAATCACACTCGAGTGCGCACCAAAAACGGACCAAATAAGCGTACCGAGACCTCCTGGAGCGGTTCGTTTGTGGTGAGAACGTGATCCGACCTCGAACAGACCCAAATGCAAAAAGTACTGCACTTTTTTGGACTAAACCTGCTGCCGTATTCAGCTGCGCTGTGCATTATTGAATGAGGACAAGTGTTTGTTGACAATTTGCACTAGCATGGCAGCTCGCGGACAAACTTGGAGTTGTGAGGAGGTGCGGAGCTTCATAGAAATTTGGTCTGATGACCATATTACATCCCAACTTTCGAAAACTCACAAGAACAGCACAATATTTTAATTGTTTAGCAAACAACTCAAGGAAAGGGGGTTTAATAGATCTGTGGAACAGTGCCGGGTTAAGGTAAAGAAACTCCACCAGCAGTACATCCAAGTGCGGGATGTACAAGTTCCCCTGGTACGATGACCTCAATATTATACTTGGGACAAAACCGGATGTTGATCCGGTGGATGTTGTTGAGATCTCCATCGCCGCTAACAATGATGCGACTGATGCTAGCACAGTTGACCGGGCTAACGTTACCACATCTGACACGCGATGTTGACGGTGAGTTTATTTCATTTGAAAAAGCAGTTTAGGAAATACATTCTCACCAACTAGTGATGTGGATGTTGTCACGTGACAGTTTGGTTCGTTTCAACAGGCTTGGACCAAAGCAATCTGCTGAAAAATGCTACAATGTATAATTTTTGGAAATTGGTCAATACCATATGAACCAAACTAAAGGTGAGAAAGCGCCCTATGTCATCTATAAACTACATTTAATTCTTCATGTTCATAAAAAGCCCTTTTCTAATTAAGGCATAGTTCACCCACAAATGAAAACTGTGTCATCATTTACTCAACATCTTGTCATTTCAAACCTTTATGACTTACTTTCTTTAGCCGAACACAAAAGAAGATATTTAAAAAATGTTTGTGAAATGACAAATGGGTGAGAAAATGTTCACAGAATTTTCATGCTTGGCTCAACTATCCCTTTCTGTAATGTTTTGACAATGTTCTGCCGGTAGAAGTTTCTCTCAAATGTCATCACCTTGTTAGCGGATATCTGAGCTGAATAAGTCAGATAAGTGGGACATAAATGTGCAGCGCTGAGGGTCCCCAGGACATGGATTATAGCTGCATTCAGTGTGAACCTGGGAAACTCGTGCCATGCAGTGGGGCATTTATGACGACGTGTAATGTGTGGAAAGTGTAAACCTAACTAAATGTAACATAACAAATACAAATATTTAGTTTTGATAAGCTCATCCATACATTGCAAACTTACTGATTAAATAACTGCATGTAGAATTGAAATAGCCTTGCAAAGTTGTTCATTACCATTGAAAAGTTTGCTTTCTATTGGCAACATGTTGGTAATTACTAATTACTAACTGTAGATTCCCTGAATTTTGGTAGCGGGTGAGGTCCCTACCTAAATCTATTCCTATTAGTGCTGTCAATCGATTATAAAAATTAATCGGATTAATCACACATTTTCTGTTATTAATCACGATTAATCACACATAACATTTTAAAATATACTTTTACATGTGAATAATTTCACATTTAATCTTCAAATTGATGTAGAAACAACATATTTCTTTAACAGCGTCATTTTATGAATGAAAGAAAACATTTTGATATTAGTACTGTAACTGATGTCTCTATTAAATTGATTATTTTAACATTAATTATAGCCATTCAACAATATAATTGAGAGCTATCATGAAATATACAGAAATTGAAGGAAGTTCTCAAACACTTTACAGTCTTTAATGCTAAATTATAGATTAAATGCAGAAGAATTCTCATTAAAGCTACAAAATACATTGATTTCTTCTTATTTTGTTCTTTGATTAACATTAGTGACAGGAGTCACAGCAGCACGTTTAAGAACGTGGCCCCTTTAAGAGCTGTCTCAGTACACAGATCTGACCGTCACCACACTCAAACTCCCATTTTCACAACTCTTTGCATTCATTCACTATTTTACACTTTGAAGTCTTGCTTAAGAAAATGCTAGACAAAACGGGCTCTCTGACATAATCTTGTATGGTTTTATCCATTCAAGCACGAAAGAGAACTTAACACGGATGCGCTGTCTGACAGAGATTCACCAACGCAGCCTTCAGCCCATGACTGTTTACACCAGACTGGACCTCGCGTTGCGTTTTGCCGCGTCCCACAGTTTAGAAGCTGTCTATCTTCATTGAACGCGTCAAAGCAACTGTTTCAAATCACGCTTAAGTGGTTTAAAAGCCTGTACACGAATAAGAGCGTGATTACATAATGTAACGCTAGACAAAGAATGTCAAAACAAACGGATGCTGCGTTAATTGCGTTAAATATTTTTCACGCGTTAATTTGAAAAAATTAATCGCATGCGTTAAAGAGTTAACGTTGACAGCCCTAATTCCTATATATGATTTTTTGGAAGCAGTTTTGGTAAATTCTGGTTTTGTTGACCCCTGATGTAAAATACAATAACAAACTATTCTAAAAAGGATGTTGACACGAGTGGTGCGTGGAAGAACCCAATTGCAAGCAGGCGTGAAGGGGTTTAACAAAACAAGACTTTTTTGTATTTATTATTAGACAAAACAAAAACCCACGATGGGGATCACTGAACACAATAACCAAAAGCTTTTCAAAAAGACAGAAAAACTTCCCACTATGGGGCAAAACAGAAACTAAGGCTAAAGAAATAAACCAAACTTACAGACAAGGCAAGAACTCGGGGAACAGGTAGACAAACGCACGAAACATAGCACATGGTAAGGGTTCACATACACAGTACAAAACGCAGAACAATCCACGAGCACAGGACAAAGAAACAAGAGACGGACTGGACGCCGGCTGGACCACCGGACTGGACGCCGGCTGGACCAGACTGCACGTCAGCTGCACCGGCTGGGTTGGAGTCCACGCTGCCCGCCGCTGCCCCTTCCTCCGCCGAGCCACCCGGCTGGTGGTCGGGTGATGGAAGGAGGTATAAGGCACGGCTGGCTCCGGCTGGGACTCCTCGGAGGTGGATCCCCAGGATGCTCGCCTCCCCCGCTTGCCACCCAGGCTGACTGGTGGAGACGAGACTGCAGGGGCTGAAGTGGAAGGTGTGGCATTCCCCAAGGTGGCAACCACCACTACACAATCCTCTGCAATAGGAGGTAGACGGGAGTCTGGGTGGTCGCTGGAGGAGAGGCCATTAACCATGTCTTTGAATGACCCCCTGACCATTCTCTCTCGGTCCTCCAGAGATGGAGGGTTGACCAGGCCCGCAAGGAAGAAGGCGTTCATAACAGCCTCGGGGAGAAAGCCTCTCCTCCTTGCCGATGCCTGGGCATATTCGGCGAGGGCCCGGTCGCCCTGCGGNCAGTTTAGAAGCTATCTATCTTCATTGAACGCGTCAAAGCAACTGTTTCAAATCACGCTTAAGTGGTTTAAAAGCCTGTACACGAATAAGAGCGTGATTACATAATGTAACGCTAGACAAAGAATGTCAAAACAAACGGATGCTGCGTTAATTGCGTTAAATATTTTTCACGCGTTAATTTGAAAAAATTAATCGCATGCGTTAATGAGTTAACGTTGACAGCCCTAATTCCTATATATGATTTTTTGGAAGCAGTTTTGGTAAATTCTGGTTTTGTTGACCCCTGATGTAAAATACAATAACAAACTATTCTAAAAAGGATGTTGACACGAGTGGTGCGTGGAAGAACCCAATTGCAAGCAGGCGTGAAGGGGTTTAACAAAACAAGACTTTTTTGTATTTATTATTAGACAAAACAAAAACCCACGATGGGGATCACTGAACACAATAACCAAAAGCTTTTCAAAAAGACAGAAAAACTTCCCACTATGGGGCAAAACAGAAACTAAGGCTAAAGAAATAAACCAAACTTACAGACAAGGCAAGAACTCGGGGAACAGGTAGACAAACGCACGAAACATAGCACATGGTAAGGGTTCACATACACAGTACAAAACGCAGAACAATCCACGAGCACAGGACAAAGAAACAAGAGACGGACTGGACGCCGGCTGGACCACCGGACTGGACGCCGGCTGGACCAGACTGCACGTCAGCTGCACCGGCTGGGTTGGAGTCCACGCTGCCCGCCGCTGCCCCTTCCTCCGCCGAGCCACCCGGCTGGTGGTCGGGTGATGGAAGGAGGTATAAGGCACGGCTGGCTCCGGCTGGGACTCCTCGGAGGTGGATCCCCAGGATGCTCGACTCCCCCGCTTGCCACCCAGGCTGACTGGTGGAGACGAGACTGCAGGGGCTGAAGTGGAAGGTGTGGCATTCCCCAAGGTGGCAACCACCACTACACAATCCTCAGCAATAGGAGGTAGACGGGAGACTGGGTGGTCGCTGGAGGAGAGGCCATTAACCATGTCTTTGAATGACCCCCTGACCATTCTCTCTCGGTCCTCCAGAGATGGAGGGTTGACCAGGCCCGCAAGGAAGAAGGCGTTCATAACAGCCTCGGGGAGAAAGCCTCTCCTCCTTGCCGATGCCTGGGCATATTCGGCGAGGGCCCGGTCGCCCTGCGGAGGAAACGGGCTGTCGCCCCTCTGGATCCTGGCAGTGATTGACCGCCACCAATCGGCCAACTCCCGCCTGGTAGAGGCCGAGGTGCTGCCTGCTGTGTTCATAGTGGCTCGTGGATTCTGTCACGAATGAGGCAGGAAGAACCTAATTGCAGGCAGGCGTGAAGGGGTTTAACAAAACAAGACTTTAATAATAAATACAAAAGACAAAACAAAAACCCACGATGGGGATCACTGAACACAATAACCAAAAGCTTTTCAAAAAGACAAAGAAAAACTTCCCACTATGGGGCAAAACAGAAACTAAGGCTAAAGAAATAAACCAAACTTACAGACACGGCAAGAACTCGGGGAACAGGTAGGCAAACGCACAAAACATAGCACATGGTAAGGGTTCACATACACAGTACAAAACGCAGAACAATCCACGAGCACAGGACAAAGAAACAAGAGGGTATATATAGGAAAGACAAACAAGGGATAACGAGCGAGGGCAGGTGTGGAACATAAGACACGAGAGGGAAGCAATACAAGAAACGAGAGGGGCGGGGCCAATGGCGAGACACTGGAGAGAACGTATATTATTGTCAAAAGGACAATAATATGTTTCTCTCCACACATAACCAAAGGCTTTGTCATGGCTCTGCTACAGGACAAAGAAAAACATGACTAAATGAAGCGGAGCCATGACAGATGTATCATTAATATGAAACTTTAAATACAGTACATTTTACGTAAATGCACTAATACACAGAGGGAAGGAAAATGTCAACTAAAAGAAAAAGGTCCACCCAACAACCCAGGCTGCTATACTGCATGAAAATGTAAGAAATAGTTGTAGTTACAAGTGGAAGATCAGAATAAAACAACTACACACAAAATACTTTTGTGTTCCAAAACAAAGAGCACCAAACTGGTCTGCCAGCTGGCAGGTGGCCTGGAGCAGCACGACTCGCCAGTGACAACCAGAAGAAGCACTTTAAAACGATCGGCATTAGCAAGAACCAATCGCCACTAAAAGTGACCAATTTGTGAATGCTGGTAATCTGAAACGGACACACAACAGGAAGTGAAAAAGAGAAATACAACAGAGAGCATTGTAACACAGAGAGACAAGACAAGTTTTTCTTATCAAATACCACCCACAGATAAAAATCACATGTAAGTAAAATAAATTGATGGACAATGTTATTGAATCTGAAGCTGTGATAACCAAACATATCAACAACATAATAGACATCATCTATGAATCTGAATGATATAGCCTACAGATTGTAAATGTTATATTTGATAAGCCTTTGAAACGTTTCATGCCCATGGAGGTGAGGTCTACTGGGCAGCATTTAATCAGGTGTTTTTCACACAGGAACAATAGCAAACATCTTGAAACGTGGGCGTAAGATTTAAGATTGAAAATTACAATGCAGATCTGCCACACAGTCTTACAACTTTCTCTGTGTTCAGCCTCTTGAGATACCTCCTAACATCCTGTTCAATAAATATGAGTGTTTCTTCACCCCACTAGCTGGGATGTACTTGCTTTTGCCTGATGGCTACTGTTAGCTCTGCTAGTGTGCAGTTTAGTGTTAGCTCCATTAGCTGAGAAATGGTTCTTAAAGTAGAGGTTTCACTTAAATTGTCAGTGATAGTCTTTCCAACGTGCTTTTCTTTAAGGCCTCTAGAACAGAGATTTCACCATGCCCTTCTTTTTCTCCTTCGGTGTTCTCTTGAGGTCATAAGTTGCTTTTTATTTTTGTACACAAGCCCCTCGATGGGCAACAGTGTGTGCACTTAAAGCATTCCTCACAGTGTTGTCAAAGCTTTGCTTTCTGATTACTATTGATCCTGACAGTCACCATCAGCTGGGCAGTTCTCGGCTGTAAATTTGTGCTTTGAGCGTTTTACTTATTGAAATGAATATAATATTGTTCCCATAGCTTAACAGGTAGAGCATGCTGCTAACAATGCCAAAGCACGGGTTTTGATTTCTGAAGTACTAATAAAATGTATTGGCTGAATGTGATGTAAACAGCTTTGGATGAAAGCATCTGCCAAATTAATAAATGTAATATAGATGAGTGAGGTAATGTCATAGACTGAAAGCATTGGTTTTTAGTCTGCTTGTTTACTGTACTGTGTTTGTAACCATACATACTAATAGAGTTTTTTTCTCAAATGAAAAGATAAAAATTAAGTTTAGGATCCTTGACAGCATGGCATGAACTTATGTATAATGTACATATTGTCACTTCTTCCTGTTTAAAAATTTAAAAACATTTTTTATTAACTAATTAAATTAGGGGAATACTTTTCTGAACCCTTTGTGACATCTTTTCTGTTTGAAATTAGTCGGTTTCATATACTAGTATAACAGATGAAGAGCTAGATGGATGGATAAGCTAAAACTAAGCCTACCCAAACACAAACAGTTCAATGTAGTTAACAGAGAAAATGATTACAACATATTAAACATATAAGTGTATTCACTTCACATGTCAGATGGCCAGCTCTCTGCCTGAAGCATCATCCTCATTCAAACTGAAGGGGCGCATATCACGCAGAAAAGCACTGTTACCATGGTAATGGGAATGACTGCAATAGAGCCCAACAGTGAAGGACATACCTTTAAAGCATTATGACCATAACGAATTATGAATTATTAAATATGAATTGTGATCTTTAACAATTTCATTAAAATCTACATCTGAAATAATATGACATTCATGTAAGTTGTCCTATTCTCTATTTTCTTGTAGTACAATATAAGCAAGACAAGCACACAGACACAGAGCTATTTGATCAAATGTGAGACACAGAAGAGCCACTTATCACTTGGCAATTGCCACGGACACTACAGAACAGTTCTGGACTTGGCTGTCTACAACAGGCCCCGCCCGTGTGCTTGGACCCTGGGGCTTTATCCCCGCCTAGCCCTTATATTAATCTGGCCTGCTGAGTAAATGATCTGTCTATAGTCTGGGATATTTCCCCTGTGATTTTCAGATAATTATTACACCTTGTAGGAACAAAAAAAAGATGAGACACTTCCCTGTATTAGGCTACCTGCCTGTGAGCACTGTCCCCCTCTTCATGATCACAGCAATGAAAGCCAATTACTACAATATAGGGGCTGAATTTGAAACTTGATGACAGGATGAATAGAAGGTCTTTAAAATGTGAAAGCTTTTTTTATAAACAGGAGCTATAGTTTGCAAACCCCAATGACATTATAAACAATCCATGCCCCCTGTAATATACTAGATAAAGTTCAGATCAGACAGTCTGGGGTATTTTAATTATCCTGTTTTATTTATTTAGTGATATATTACAGCATTATATCTGGAAAAATATACAGTTGCCTTAAGTAAATTACATTTCAGGTGGCTGGTGATTTTACAATTACCCGCCGACTGCGCATAAAACCACCTTGTTTTAAGTAAACTTGTCGATGGCAGGCACATTTTTTCTTTTAAGAGATTGTGAACTTTGTTAATTTAAATTGACATTTTTAATTTGCCACCACAGTCAGTTTCATTTAAATGATGGATTGCTTTGTATGAGTATAATTGAACTTTTGAGAAGGAAATGGCGGACAAGGCATCAAAAAAGTGGAAAAAGCTTGTGTTGCTGCTTCATTAATCAGAGTGGAAAGGTTCTGCACCCAGATGGGAAGCGAGGGCTGGCAGTCAGACGAAAGGCCCAAATGAAAGGGCCGAGCCTCTTCCTCTTCCTGCTACAGCGCTCTAATGAACACTGAGAAAGTATCTGTTGTCTACAACATGGTTAATAATGCTGTCTGCAGCCATCTGACAACCTAAGGAAATAAATGTCCTTGTCCCTTCAGAAAAAAAATAGCAAAATTAAATATCCATTAAATACACTATATCACCAATCAAAAGTTTGGACGCACCCTTTCTTTGCTATTATTCTAAAATGTGAACAGTGCAAACACTAAAGCCGTCACAATTGTAAAACAAAAATTTATTTAGAGAATTTTTATTTACTGAATTAAAGGTGCAGTTTTTCATATTTAGTGGCATCTAGTGGTGAGGTTGCAAATTACAACCAACCCCACCCCTCCCTTTCGAAGCACTACGTCACGTTTTCGCTTCTCTGCCGAAGGAAATAGCGTATTTACGAAATATCCATTTAGGGCTACTGTATAGAGACAACATGGCAAATTTCATGTAAGAGGATCTGCGGTGTATGTAGATCGAAATAACTCATTCAAAGGTAATAAAACTAGAGGTGCACCGATTGACCGGCCAGAGATCGGAATCGGACGGTTTTTCGTATGATCGGCCCGACCGGTGACCGGCCGGTCAGTCTCACGTCTCACCGATTCCAAGCCGATCTTCTGTTGCCCGTGATGCGGGCAAGAACATCACAGCCGTCAGTACACTCAAAGCCGCAAGTAAATATGTAAACGTGCGCGCGCACAGCCTGTCTTTCACGGCTCGTTTATACTCGCAAGTGGGTCCACCGGACCGTGAGTCTCTGCTGACTGACGCGCATCTCTCATATCTGCTGACTACACGCGCGTGCACACGCATCATGTACTTTACAGACTGCAGTTCATCTCTCGCTGCTCCGTCTACATGGGGTATATATGCTAACAGTGATGCTATTAGCATCATGCTAAACTCTGACACATGCTAAACTCATGTTGAAGTCGTTGTTTTACTCAGTGTAAAACAAACGTAAATTCCACTTAACCTGATGCCTTGTCTTACGTTAAAACTGTGGTCATTTTACCTATATAAAATGACATTCAACATGACTTCTAATTGTTTTTAAAAATCCCAAATATAAAAAAATGAATAAATCAACCAATATATGTGATATATATCTGATTGAGTTCTTTACTAACACAAAAAACTGCAAATACATATACATCTTTAGAGTAGAATTCACTCATAAGATTTTTAACTTTTTTAATTTATTTTAACATTTTTCTGCTGGAATCTTCGACGTGGTAAAGCGGACGGTCCCTTCCTGCAGTGACTCTCCCCTGGGCGTCTCGGCAGTTCCAGAGGTGTTCGAACAAATTTCCTTTTCTAAAAGAGCAAATTTCTCCAGCGTGGCATGTCCCGCTGTTCTCGTGGGTGCAACACACTCATCGAGAAGGGGGACAGACACGAGGTCTGCTTCCAGTACGCTGTGGCAGCCCTTGTGGATACGTCCTGCCCGCACTGCGGGCGGTTGACGATTCAGACGTTGCGTCACGGGTGGCTGTGTTCCCACGGGGCTCAGCCACCACCTCATCTGCTTCCTGTTCTGTGAAGGCAGGACTACGGCCCTGCCGCCCGCTACGGCGAGCAGCGAGGGTGATATGAGGATTACTGTGAGCGCTAATCCGTCAGCCACTGGCTCGCAGACCGTTCGCACCTCGTCTTGCTCGTCTGACCGTTCCCCATGAGACGGTCCGCCGTCTTATTCCTCAATAACGTATCGGACACGGTACGTGATGATGAAATGTCTGTTGCAGCATCGGAGGGTGACTTACTGGCATCAAGCTCCCTCCCTCGGGGGGTCGAGATCAGGAAAAAGCGGACGTCAAAATGTCAGCCATGCTTTCCCGGGCCGCCGGCGTTGGGTTGCAGTGCCCGCACTGCCACTCCCAATGCTCGCGGCTGGATACATGGTACCTCGGGTTTGAGAGCGGCTCCATGCCATACTCGCCCAAGTGCCGTGTTTCCCCGGAAGTGCATGAGGAACTTAGTACGACCTGGAACGCCCCCTTCGGCGCGTGCACGTCAACTAGTTCCATCACCCTTTCTTCCCTCAATGGTGGGGCAGCTAGAGGATACGTCGAGTCCCCCTGGGGCTCGACCTAGACTCCCGTCCAAAGCACGTAGGTTTTTCGGCATCCAGGATGTCGAGAGCTTACTCTGCTGCGGGCCAAGCTGTCCCCTCTCTCCACGCTATGGCCATCCTGAGGCCAAGGCGTTCAGAGAGCTCCACGAGGGTAAGACCGATCCAGCGCTTATGCAGGAACTCCGCGCCGTCACCGACCTCGCTCTACGGGCGACCAACGTGACCGCGCGGGCCCTGGGTCGGGCGATGTCCACACATGTGGTCCAGGAGAGAAACCTCTGGCCAAACCCTGCACAGATGGGTTGCGAGAAAGTCCGCTTTCTCGATGCACCCATCTCGCAAGGGGGGGCTGTTTGGTGATACTGCCGAGCCACAGTTCTCGACAGTAAAAGGAGCATACAGAGAATATCAAGCATATCCTCACCCGCCTCGACTCGGCCGCCCCCTGGCCGTCGAGATCCCGTGCACCCTCTGCTTCCCAGCAGCCCTGGTCCTCCTGGCCCCCCGGGAGACGTCGAAGAGGAGACCACCACCCCATTAGCATCCGCGGCGGAAGCCGTAGCGGCCCTCATGGGAAGACCCGAGGGAGATCGAGAACACCTTTTGGGCCCGACCCCAGCCATTCCATTGCTGGTCGGTCGATCCGGGACGGTTCCTGCCCCGTCCCAACTACCCACTTCTAAAGGTTTTTCTCTCTCTCTCTGGGTGTTTATCACAGCCGCTCTCACCCTCTACACGACGGTGTTCAGCAACTCGACGTTGCGTCATGGCGAGGCGCAACATCGAATGTACATTGCAGCCCTCAGCACTCTCAAATCGACGGTGCGTGGAGCTGCATCGCCAGGCAGGCGAACCAGCAGAGCCAGTCTTCTTCCCAGGGGCCCACCCCCGGCGAGAGACCCGCACTGCCAGCCATCGAACCACCCCCCGGGGGGTCGATGAAGCAGATCGTACCCTTAGGCCCCCTGTCGCGGTCCCTGGAGCTTGGCTCGAGCTTCCCACACCGTCACGGTGGCTGAGGAGAACGATCCGTCTCGGCTATGCGATCCAGTTCGCCAGAAACCCACCCAAGTTCCGGGGCATCCTCGCCACCTCGGTCAGAGGCCGGGATGCTGCCGTACTATGGGGCGAGGTCGCCACCCTTCTGGCAAAGGGTGCGATCGAGTCCGTCCCCCTAGCCGAGATGTCCAAGGGGTTTTACAGCCCCTACTTCATCGTCCCCAAAAGAGGCGGGGGGGTGCGCCCCATCCTAGATCTGCGTACCCTGAACAGACACCTGCACAAGCTGCCGTTCAGGATGCTCACGAAGAAGCGCATCCTGACATCTGGCAGATGTCAGGATTGGTTCATGGCAATCGACCTAAAGGACGCTTACTTTCATGTCTCGATTCTCCCTCGTCATCGCCCGTTCCTACGGTTCGCTTTCGAGGGTCAGGCATATCAGTACAGAGTCCTCCCCTTCGGTCTGTCTCTGTCTCCACGATTCTTTACGAAGATCGTGGAAGCCACCCTCTCTCCCCTCAGGGAGAAGGGTGTGCGGGTACTCACCTATCTCGAAGACTGGCTTATCTTGGCACACTCGCGAGATCTGTTGTGTGCACACAGGGACCTGGTGCTCCGGCACCTAGATCGATGGGGGCTACAGGTCAACCGAGAGAAGAGCAAGCTCTACCCTGTGCAGAGCATCCTCTATCTTGGTATGGAACTCAACTCTGTCACCATGACAGCGCGACTGTCCACAGCAAGCGCCCAGTCAGTGTTGAACTGCCTGGATCATTTCAAGCAGTTAGCGGTTCCCCTGAAACTATTTCAGAGGCTCCTGGGACACATGGCATCCTCGGCGGCGGTGATACCCCTCGGGTTGATGCACATGAGACCGCTCCAACACTGGCTTCAGAGTCGAGTTCCCTGGAGAGCGTGGCACACTGGCAGCAGGCGGATGGTGATTACGCCTCGCTGCCGATGCACCCTAACCCCTTGGTCTTCCATGACCTTCCTTCGGGCAGGGGTACCCCTAGGGCAGGTACGAGGCATGTCGTGGTGAAGACGGACGCCTCCCTGCAGGATTGGGGTGCAGTGTGCAACGGGCACGCAGTGTCGGGGCTTTGGACGGGCCCCCGTCTGCCCTGGCATATCAATTGCCTAGAGTTGTGGACCGTGCTACTCGCACTGAAGAGGCTGCAACCTCTCGTGCAGGGCAAGCACGTGCTGGTCCGGTTGGACAGCACTATGGCAGTAGCGTATATCTATCGTCAGGGTGGCGTTCGCTCACTGCAGTTAACACGACTCGCCCGACGCCTCCTCCGGTGGAGTCAGCAGGTCACCCGCTCCCTGCATGCCACGTATATCCCAGGCGACCTGAACCAGACAGCCGATGTGCTCTATCGTCAGTCTACGCCTCGCGGAGAGTGGAAACTCCACCCCCGTGCAGTCCAGCTCATTTGGGTGCAGTTCGGGCAGGCCCAGGTAGTCCTGTTCGCCTCCCTCGAAACCACCCATTGCCCGCTTTGGTACTCTCTGCCGAGGGTCCCCTCAGCACGGATGCCCTAGTGCACAGCTGGCCGCAGGACAAGCGGAAGTACGCCTTCCCCCCAGTGAGCCTCATTGCACAGACCCTGTGCAAGGTCAAGGAAGAGGAGCAGCAAGTGTTACTCGTTGCGCCACACTGGCCCAACCGGACTTGGTTCTCGGAGCTAATGCTCTTGACGACAGCTCCCCCCTGGCCGATTCCCCTGACGAAGGACCTGCTTTCCCAGGGGAAGGGCACGTTGTGGCATCCCAGGCCAGACTTCCCCCACTGGGTGAAGAACAGGCACTCCATCCATCACTAGCAAGCACCTCCTGCGGGCGGGCTGGGCAGAGCAGCCCTGCCCCTANGGACCGTGCTACTCGCACTGAAGAGGCTGCAACCTCTCGTGCAGGGCAAGCACGTGCTGGTCCGGTTGGACAGCACTATGGCAGTAGCGTATATCTATCGTCAGGGTGGCGTTCGCTCACTGCAGTTAACACGACTCGCCCGACGCCTCCTCCGGTGGAGTCAGCAGGTCACCCGCTCCCTGCATGCCACGTATATCCCAGGCGACCTGAACCAGACAGCCGATGCGCTCTCTCGTCAGTCTACGCCTCGCGGAGAGTGGAAACTCCACCCCCGTGCAGTCCAGCTCATTTGGGTGCAGTTCGGGCAGGCCCAGGTAGACCTATTCGCCTCCCTCGAAACCACCCATTGCCCGCTTTGGTACTCTCTGCCGAGGGTCCCCTCAGCACGGATGCCCTAGTGCACAGCTGGCCGCAGGACAAGCGGAAGTACGCCTTCCCCCCAGTGAGCCTCATTGCACAGACCCTGTGCAAGGTCAAGGAAGAGGAGCAGCAAGTGTTACTCGTTGCGCCACACTGGCCCAACCGGACTTGGTTCTCGGAGCTAATGCTCTTGACGACAGCTCCCCCCTGGCCGATTCCCCTGACGAAGGACCTGCTTTCCCAGGGGAAGGGCACGTTGTGGCATCCCAGGCCAGACTTCCCCCACTGGGTGAAGAACAGGCACTCCATCCATCACTAGCAAGCACCTCCTGCGGGCGGGCTGGGCAGAGCAGCCCTGCCCCTAAGGCCGGGTATCTCCGGAGTTATTCGCAACATAGCTCTAACCGGACCTAGTGCTACCAGACGTTGCAACCCCCCAGTAGGGCAGTTCCGTCTGATGTATCCTCATGCTGGTTCCCGCCTTGGTAACCCATGACCTCCCCAGGTGGACCTCCACCTCGCGGTTTACTCTTCAGCCGCACTTTCTTCCCATGAGTTCTCCCCCATAGGTGAGACCATGTTGGTATCTCCACTAGACTCCACCCTGCGGTAGGAAGTGGTCTCTGTAGCGCATCCCCCACTTGAGGAAGTAGCGCTTACCCAGTGGCCTTAAGGTTCCGGGAGGCTTCTAGCTGTTAGAGAAACAAGGCCGCCGCCTGTGAGGCCAAAGGTAGGGGCCTTCCCACCTTTCAAGAAAGCTCTGGGACCCCCTACCTACCCACTGGTAGGTTACAATTTTGCGGTAGCGCTCACGGCTGAGACGCCCAGGCCAGTCACAGTCGCTTCGTTGAGATTGTGACAGGGCACAGTGTTGTGGCGTTTTCCATTGGAACCCTATCTGTCGGTTCGACACAACGTCGAGAGACCGACAGAAAGGGAACATCTCGGTTACCTTTGTAACCTCGGTTCCCTGATGGAGGGAACGAGACGTTGTGTCCTCCTTGCCACAACACGTGCTGTCCTCTGCAGCAGTCGTGAGAGGTCTCAGAACAAAGGTGAATAAATGAAGCACGCCGTCTCCCTTTTATACCCGGATTTCCGGGGGTGGAGTCCGGCATGCAAATTTCATTCGCCAATTTTCTTTGGCCTTTTCTAAGTAGTCGGAAGCGATTGGTTCTCAGGGACGAACCCCATCTGTCGGTTCGACAAAACGTCTCGTTCCCCCCATCAGGGAACCGAGGTTACAAACGTAACCGAGATGTTTTATATACAGTATACTGTCAATTATAGTTTTAGGATAGAAAATCGGAATCGGCAAAAATCGGTATCGGCAGGTTTCAATTGTAATAAAATCGGAAATCGGAATCAAAGAATTTTGCAAAGAAAATTGCAATCGGTGCATCTCTAAATAAAACCATAACACTTCATTATATAAGGTCTTTATACACCTCTAAAGACATAGTTATGTATATTATGTTGCATTTCTGTCAACAGATCCTCTTAAATATTACACATTGCACATTTAATGCAGTCACCAAATATTTTAGAATAATTTTACAAGAACAAATTTTGCTATTTTTATTTCTAACATAAATACATTCTTGTAAATGCAAACTTAAATAGAAATGTGTGCACTAAATTGTCCATCGTATGCCAGCAAATAGTCTGATACATTATTTTGTCTGTGTAGCATGACTGGGATGATGAGCAAGGATTATCAAAACCCATTATTGTACTTAGAACAATATGTAACAGTGTTAGACAAGCTTTTCCCTGGTCAATACATTCTTATCAATTCATTTTTATTCAAAGACTGCTTACAGGAAGATTACCGTTTCATTTTTGACATTTAGCAGCAGAATAGAAATGAAACTGCTCGTATTATGATTGGAGTTCCTTACAGTTGAAGAAAGCTATGAAATATCCTGTGGACTCATTCACTGACATGTGCTTCATTGTGTGTCACTTGATTAAAGGTTTTGTTACAGCACATGACTCCTTTCCACAAAATAATGGTTAATTCTCTTGCAGAGTACACTGGCATTTCTCTCTTGACAGTATTCAGCCTTTATGTTTTTAAGGATCTTAACAAGTTGAGCATCGTACTGAGCATGGATTTTTGGTGTCAAATCCGAATTAACATTTCTTTGACATGAGGTGTGCGTTCTTGTCTTCCTGTTACATCTGAGCGTGAACATCAGACCCCAACCTCAACCCAAAGGTTTACTATATATTTAGAATAAATCTTGTTATTGTATCCTCCTAGAAAAGAATAATAAAATATATGACATAGGCAAAACCACTTAATGCGGCTCATGTTAAAACACATGACAGCCTGCCACTCATTTCAGCCTGTCGTCGTGTATCTGTTCTGGGTCCTGTGGGTTCATCTGAGCGCACTTGAAGTTGATTGCATCTCAGTGAAGCTCAAAAAAGCACTCAAACACTGTGTGAACCAAAAGATTTAAAGACAAACTACTTGAATTTGTTACAATTTTAGCCTGTTCGGAGAAGAACCGTTGGCAACGAATCACACCCTATCCTAAAGCTAAATCTTTCACCCATTGAAAAAATAGGATTTCTTTTAGCACTTTAAGACCTCTTTCAGAAATGGCTCCATTTATATCTAACCCCTTTTTAGTTGTTTTTCTGTGTGTGTGTGTGCGTGTGTAGGTGTGCGTGTGCGCGTGCGTGTGTGCGTGTGTGTGTGTGTGTGTGTGTCCAATTTCTTTTGTGTTTTATTGTATAGAAAGATACAAGTGTCTGCATGTTCATGTACAGTTCCATATGTCTAAGACATAAACATTTGATTTATTGCAAATGCACCACCTGAGCTTTTTAATATGTGCTCTTTGGATACCATTAAATATGTCTTTGTCTTGTTTTGATGGCTTTTTGTTAGTAGCATTCAAAAATCTGATTTGCTGCACCCCAGGGTTTGGCAAAAAAGGGAAGCGTCGCAGTTTACTTCAGTAAACATTTTTGTCATGGGGCTAAATTATGATTATAATCTTCAAGAATAGAATAGAATGGACACATATACACAAACAACAAATATCAACACAATATAAAAATATAGAAAAGTCAAATATACAATAAGACTAATCATATATATCTGTAATTCAAGCAAAACCTGAAACAAATGCACACAAATACATTAGAATCTTGTGAACATTCTTCACAAAAGACCATATTTAGTTTTTAGTCATGTGCACAACAACTTTCAGGGGCTTGAAGGCAGATTCTGACTAAATCAGGAGTGGAAGAAAGGATTAACGCTTCAAGGTTAGAGATAACACCAGTCAACAGGGGAATGAAAGCCCTGCAGAGATACTCAGGTCAAGTTATCAAAATGAAGTTAATCTGAAATGTTTCAGGAAATACCATTTTTACTGTTAATTTCCGCTTTGAACATTTATTGCATAATTTACCTATGCCGCGTCACCGTTGGGATACAAATGCGACGAAAATGTTAGCATGTCCAGAGGCAGAATTTTTGATATAAATTAATGAAAATGAGTGAATGTACTCTGTAAGAGTGAAAAGCTTAAGAGCAGAAGTGAGGAAGAGAGTCCATATTTAGCAAGTGGTGTGATAAAGGGATAAAGAGGCCAGTATTTAAAAAGTCATTATCCTGCAATCGGTAAGGCGGTAATGGTGCTGTCAGAACGAAAAGGCATGATGTACATGCTGAGAGAAGCTTCTACACTTTAGTCAACAACATTTCTCTCTACCATTGATAGAGATACTAGACTTTTCCAGTGAGTTTCATACAGCAAAATACAGTGCTGCCATTCAGTATGATTGCTGCTTTGCCGTTCAAAGGTTCAATTAGATGGATTCTTTTTTTAAGTAATCGTTATTTCTATTGATAGATGTCTGATCTGAGCACAGATTTTTTCATTCCTATTCCTTTATTTGAGACTTCTTGAATCATGAGAACCCTTGAGCTACATTCAGGGTAAAACACCTACAGTATGTCTGAATGTTAGTAGCTGTTTGGTGCATTCAGGATAGCTCTATGAGTTTTTTTGTTTAGACTTCTTACTCTCAATGACACAGACAGGTAGGAAACAAATACTCCCAATATATATTGATCTGCGACTCAACCAGTTTACAAAATACTCTTAATTCTGTGTACTTTTTATTTTTAGACATTTTTTGGTTGTGAAAATGTCTTCCCGTTACATCATTGCCTAACCCATGTGTCTCAGTGTTTCTCTGTGGTGCCACAGAGATTGAAGAGATTATAAAAACACAGTTTTGCCATTTGCAGTATAGGCTTTTATAAGAAGCCTGACTGACAGTTCTCTTTATATGTAAAGGGACGGAACACAGATAGAGTACAATAACAATTTTCCTATTGATTAGAAAAAAATAAAATTGTCAGTTTTCATATTTTTTTTCATTCAGCTTTACTTCTCAGTTTATTAATTTAAAGAAAGTAGTGTTAAAGGATTAGTACCCATGTAAAACTGTTGTCATTCAAGAATGACCTGAATGTTATTGAACACCTCTGCTTGGGGACAAGTAAAACTATCAGCTCAAAACATTGCCTCAGTATGGTGTGACGGTTTTTGTTCTGTGACCTCAATCTCAGTCTGTATGTGATAATGTATGTCAGACTTTTCCGGTGCCATGCCAGTATTTTAAATTCCACACAAACAAACCTGTGATGGAGAAGTTTTAAATTCAAGAAATTCACTCAGTACCCTCAGTCCACAACCTGACTTGCACACTGTTGAGACTTGATAACGCAAACTGCTTTTAGTTTTTAGCCATGGGCAAGCAAGGTTACTGAAAGCCTTGTGGGATGTAAAAACAACACATTTTTGTCTCACAAAATAATCTCAGTCTTCTGGAAAGCAAAACCCTTTTCTCACACAGTAACAACATCTCCGAATCCTATACAAATGTCTTTCAGACATGGTTACGTGTTCAGTCAAGCTGTCAATCACAATTTATTTTCAAGCTTTGCCGTTTTTTTGCAACACCATCTGAGTAGAACATTGGCCACTTTTGTTGCCGGGTAATTTTCCTTCTGAAATTGCCATAATCACCTGCATCTTTTTATGCATCAGGATGTAAATAGTTTTCTTGGTGACAGTACATCTCAGTGGCTTGCTAAGAGGCTACTTACAGTACACTACCATTCAAAAGTTTTGAAACACTTGTAACATGAAATGTCATGTTAAAGATCATGTTTCTGGTGATCTTTAAAATCTTTTAATCTAAAGGTGTATTTTTAAACGTTTAAGTTTAAATTTTGTAGACCAAAAAATAGTGCCAACACAGTAAATGTTTCATTAGAAAACAAAAAATGTATAAAAATAGGGCTGTAAAATGATTAATCACAATTAATCGCATACAGAATAAAAGTTTGTGTTTACATAATATACTGTATGTCTGTGTACTGTGCTTAATAATGTTTTGTTTATAAACACACACACACGCACACACACACACACACACACACACACACATATATATATATATATATATATATATATATAAGAAAAATATAAAATTGAGAAATTAAAAAATATTTATATATAATTAAAATTATTGGTAAATATAAATAAATACATTTCCTAAATATGTATACATGTATGTGTGTGTGTTTATAAATACAACATGAATATGCACAGTGCACAGAGATTTATTATGTAAACACAAACCTCTATTCTGGATGCGATTAATCGCAATTATTCGTTTGACAGACCTAATTGAAAAATATTTTTGAAAAAGATGACTTATACCAAATAATGAAGGGAAAAGCAGTCAATAAGAGCCCATAATTCCTTCAGTACTGTTTAAAAAGCTTCCCAGGATGAAACCTCATAAAGATGTCCTTTAAAATGCCAAGAGTATTTTTTTCCTAATTCTAGGCAAGGCGTGGTTACTTCGAACATGGTGAAATACTGTATAACGTAGCTTTTATTTTATTTTTGTGATGATTTTAGTCATATTGTTTATAAAGATACAATTTTGTTATTCAATAGTGTTGATGTGTTTACAATTATTGTAAAATGTAAAAAATAAAGAATGAGTAATTGTTTAATTTTAAAGAGTTAAAAATAAACAAACAAAAACTTTCGAAACTGTATACTGGGAAACCCATAAAATGGAGTTTCTCCTTAGGCCAAAAAATATCAATTCTGTACTACTGCTCAGTATAATGCTAAATATGCATTCAATGAAAAGCTTAAAGGTGTTGGTCTGACACTTTTCACATTTGATACACATGATTATTAGCTCATGACAGAATACAGTTAGCCAAGGAACCTGTGAAGAATCATTCTCTCTATCTGTACCTGCTCTCTTTTTCCTCTCCCCCAATCTCACTCTTCTACCTCCCGGTGTGACTCGCACCTTAATTAGATTAAGACATATAGCACTTTTCTGACAATTCTCCCAAGACCTAAATGGAACATAAATGATTGAATCCCTATTATCTAAAGCAATTATTAACTGATACCTGAGGGAAGAGACATCTGACATAAAACATTCAATATTCTGCACTCATCTCATCTCCACTGAGATATCCATTTAACATGTTTACATTCCATCACGGGGCTCTGTTTTGGCCATCATAAAGTTGTAACGTTTTTTTTAGGGCAACTGCTCATTGAGTTACAATAACACAAATGTGATGCTCAGTTGAATATCACAGGGTGCATATGAAGCTAGTGGCAGATCAAAGTTTAAGAAAATAAATATTATTATAAAATTGCATGAATACCTTATCTAACTGCTCATGGACTAACCATCTGAAAAAAGAAAATAGAGGTAGCAGCACATCAGAAGATCTTGGATAAGGACTGGAAGGCAAACGTACCCTTGTGACACCCCTCTCTGGACCTGGCAGATGGAGAGTCAAGCCCTTCAGTAATGGGGTCGAAGGCAGAACTCCAGAGTGGACTTCTCTTGTCGCATACATTTAATAACAAATGGCAGGTGGAGCTGTTGTCAAGGCTGAGTGACCCAGAAGATACCTCCCTTTGAACAATACCTTTGAACACAAGACAATATTGCCTGGCATAGCAGAATGTTGTTTTTCAAGGGAACGTAGTTACTAGTCACAAACAGACTGGATGACTGGTCCTCAAGCCTGTCACTTGGGTGGGGGGAACAGGTTGGACGGGAGAAACAGATTTTTGATCCAGATGTCTCTGTGACCTCTTTGGCCGTCTCCCTTCACAGTATCACTGCGGGTGAAAAGAAGTGTGCCTTATTTTCCCCCCACAGCTTTTCAATCTCCAGAATTTTTATTTTACCTATTATGCTGCTTTTGGACATAATTCTGGCCATTGTCCATAATTCTCATTTCATGCAGTTGGCCCAGTTCTATTGTTTGCCACCTCAGTCTGTCCTCCACACATTCACAGAGGATGTAAAATATGGCTACAGCTCAGACTCACCCCGAGAGCATATCCTTAACATTTCTAGCAACAACTGAAATCCACGGATTAGTCGGATACATCTTCTAATCCATTAAACACTCCTGTTCTCATATCTGACTCCTCTTTTGAATAAAGCATATTGACCATCCCTGCCCATCAAGACGACACAATGTTGTGGATTTCAATCTTTTACAGTATGTCACAAAAGCACTAGCTTTGGGTTTTTTGATTTTGTTTGTAAAATGAGAAGAGGATACTGTGCTCCGAACGATGCAAAATTAAAATGTCATTGCAGTTTGCCAATCTGTTTGACAGCCATAATCCTGTGTAACACTTGTGACCAGCAAAGCTAAACACCAATTCACTGAATGCAGTGGATGGGTTAGGACGATTTTACTAAAGACATGTTTTTAATCAGAAAACCTGCATTCTGTACCTTATTTTCTGTTAAAATAGCACGTCTTGTGAAATAGCTTGGAAGAAATAGCTGAGTTTAGTTGCAGATGTTCCATTGTATGGGGATTAATTTCCATGTAAGCGGATATTGTCTTCATGTTATTCATCTGAGATTCTTGAAGAGCAATTTGGATATGTTTTCCTACGAACACATGATCATGTCTCTTTACTCCAGTCCCATTAAATAGCAGATGGCATTTATGTAGAACTTTCATCATTGTTTAGAATCAATCCATATGTGCCGACTGCCTGCAAATCTATTTTTAAAGTGCTCTGGTCATTGTCTCTGTAACACCAGTCTTGTATGACTCCTTAAAGGCTCTGCTATGCACACTGCATATCTATTGACCTTGAAGTGGCCTTTATGGCAGGTCTGAAAGAGGCACTTTAAGATGCTGCGGGTGCTGAGAGGGATGCAAGACTGAGTGCCTCTAATGTTTGATCCTGAATGGGCCTGACATTTCCGACAGCAGACGGCAGCTTTACAAATTTCTTTAATCTTGATCAAGGGAAACAGACACTGTCAAAGGGGACAACACCTTTGTGGTTCTCTTAATATTGACTCAAAGGTCAAAATCAGGGGAATAAAGTACAGATGTCCCCTTTGTGTAGATTTTCTAGATATTGTTCATTTCGCGCTATGTACAGAACATCTGTCTTTGATCGATATAATCTATGTCTGTCCGTTTGTCTGTCCATGTCGCTGTAATCAGAGATGTCAAGCAATCTGTGAGAAGGAGCTTTTCTTTGTCAGCTCAATATATTTGGACTAGAAAAGAAAAGGAGCAAATAACCATATTTGACTATTCAGTTAAACTAAAGTAAAACAGTAATACACTATAAATTTCCTTCTCAAATTCTTTATAACTCTGTAAGTGTTCACCAGCTGATTGACACATCTGTTTTAAATAAAATTACCTAAAATTTAACATTTCACATTTTATTTGTTAAATACTAATTTTATGATATTATTCTTGTCATTATCGCCCTAAATTTTGACTTAATTGTACTGTAACTGCTCTTTAATATTCTAATAGGCCAATACCCAATATTCCTATGCATTATTACGCCCTGAAAACGTAATTGCATGACCTTCCGGATGGGGTTGAACAGCCGGTGGCATGCTAGCTTTATAATCATACACAACGAACAAATGAGTGCACACTCAAACAATTTTGACAGGATATGACGTTTTCGTATTACTTTTTGACAGAGAGCACTTTTTATTTTTTGCCTGACAAAGAAAACTCACAGACCAAAACGATATGAGCATTTAGTCACTTCCCTCAAAAAGCTGCTGCTGCACAAGCCAGCACATTTTTTCACATGACATTGAACTGTACTTTAAAATACTTAAGTCAGCAAATAATATTTTCAAATCTAATAAATGTATAAAAACACCGGTCATGGGTATTTACCTGTAACACTGTTCACTTTTTTTGACTCACACACCAAAAAAATAATTGTGAATAAACGTTTCATTGTTGATTTGTTTTAACTTTGCTACATTTGTGGTCAAAAAGTTTTAAGGAATAGTTCACCCAAAAAATGAAAATTCTTTCATCATTTACTCACCCTAGAGTCATTTTAAACCTGCATGACACAAAAGACATTTTTGTAAGAGCGTTGTTGGTCCCCATCTCTGAAAATATCTGCTTTTGTGTTCCACAGAAGAAAGATTCAAATATAGAATATTTGGGAGTATAAACTATCCCTTTAATAACAAAATGTCCAAGTTCTGTGAAACAGTATGCACTGTGAAATGATCTAATGATATTGAT
Source organism: Triplophysa rosa (assembly GCF_024868665.1). Lineage (NCBI taxonomy): Eukaryota > Metazoa > Chordata > Actinopteri > Cypriniformes > Nemacheilidae > Triplophysa > Triplophysa rosa. The sequence goes on from NC_079890.1 coordinate 25,405,874, forward strand.
ATTTTAGTTTTAGTTTATTAGTTTAGTTTTCATTTTAGTTTTAGTTATTTATGTTGTTGTGTTTTTTGTAGTGACAGTTGTTGAGTTTTGTAAGTGTTGAGATCTGCGGGTGTCTTGTTGAATCCTAATAAAAAACAATAATAACTTCCCCTTAATTGTTCATGTAAAATTGTTTGTTTACATAAAACATTATCATTGTCGTGTATAGTGTAGATTGCAAATTACAGTAATACATGGATTCAGTCAATATGCTTGGTGTAATGCAGCATAATCACAATGATTTCAAATAGAATACCACTTTTTACATTATTTACTTACAGTGCAGCATTTGATCTAGTCTACATGAATGATGAACTTTGTAAAAAAATCTGCATGTTTCAGAGAGGCGGGGCAAAGAGGAGATACAAACATGCACGGTATGTGGAAAATACAGCGTTTTTGAACCATAAATCGTATATACACATTGCATTACATCTAAAACAAACGATACTATTCGTTATAGCCATGTCATATGACCCCTTTAAACCTCCTAGTAGCATGGCCTTGTAAACTAAAGGTACTGTTTAGCGTGTTGACAAAATGTTTATATGCTCTCCTACTTGTAAGTCGCTTTGGATAAAAGTGTCTGCCAAATTAATAAATGAAATGAAAGGAATGAAGCAAAATTATTGACAATATTTCTCTTTCCACTTTATGTTGGACAAATGAAAATATATTACATTATAAACATGTGCTGGCAGAACACTTCTACCCCATGAGAGCAGCAGGGGGGATGTGATGGCAACGTTTTACTGTGTGACACCATATGGAAGAAGTAGGTTGTGATGAGTGGGAGAAAGAAACCAGGAGTGAAGAGCGTATTTTATTCAGAGCAGGAGATCTCATAATCACTGCAGGAATTTAAAATGCTAGGAATTTAGAACAGTACATGTCAACAGTCTATGCCTTTTTAATGTTGTAAAAAAATGAGGCCAATGATTTCAACCTTGAAACATTTGACTCCCACATGCACAGTAGCAGCAAGAGGACTGTTTATCAAAGCCCTCGGTGCCAATGCTCATCAAAAGAAGAGAGTTTAAGCTCCTACAGACACAAAAAGGGTCATTAGCTCACTCTACAATTGAAGGCACTTGCCTTTGGCAGATGGGCAGTCACTTTTAAAGAGAGAAACCAAGATTAAAGTGGAAAGAGCCCCACTGGTATCCAATCTGCATGCCGATAGAGAGCTCTCTTTTTATTACATTCACAATGGCACTTAATCCTCTGTTGTTGTTTTTTTGGTTCTGATGTGATGTGATGAAATACTCCCCTTTAACACCCTCTCACCTCTCTTTTTCTTCACTTACTCACTCACTCACTCTTTCTTTTCTTTTCTTTTCTTTTCTTTTCTTATAATATATATATAAAACGGTTACTTCAATTCTTTGATTCTGATTGGTCAATAGCTGTGCTTTATTCACACAGTGATGAGCGCTGCACACAACAATTTTGTGTATCACTGCACAGCAACCTTAGCAACCACCCTTAAGCCCAAAGCGTAGTCTGGCCATCCATATCCACCTGCATGGAGTATTTTTCGTCATCAGGAGGGTCCGCAGTCATCCGCACACCCGGTCCACTTCCAGCCCAGTTTTTGAGACTGCGCGCACGGAATGCATACAACAGAAACATGTTGAATCGGCCGAGTAAGTCTCTGTACAGCTCTTCTCTTCTCTTAAAACCACACGGAAAAACCGGGCCGTGGCACTTTGGGAGCTCGCACTCTCCTGGCATCTGGCGTTCAAAGCAACAATGGGCCGCACTTTCCATCAAGACGAGTAGGTATGTATATATAACAAAGGATATGTGGATTAAATGCACTAAAAATACCTTGCAATAAATCTGCTACTAGATTTATTTATGCTGTGATCATCTGTGTCTCCATCTTTTCTGAGATTTGTTTTTCGATTAATATCCATGCACTTTCTATGCTTTTTTCTATTCATCTTAACCTCAACAAAAGTACTTAAAGGAAAAACAATAAAACGGAGTGTTTTATTCCTTACTGTAAATAACCATACAACCATACAAGCCTCTTATGGTCAAAGATTATTCAGTAATGTTTATTAGCTCCCTTATGTACTACTGATTGTGGTAGATTTTTGATATCAGAGTAATAGTTAGTGAAAGGACTTGGATATTTGAGGAACTGGCTAGCCTGTCTTGGATCCAAATCTCCATTTTCACTAATGGCTGGTGAAGTGAGATCTCCCATTATACCTTCACACTCTTTCTGAGCCATGTTGGGTTGCAGACAGTGTAGGATGGACTGATGACTGTTGTCGAGGAATGCAGCGTTTGCACTGAGCAAATTGTTTTATAATTGCCTATTTATGGATCATTCTTTTCCCATTCAGAGTAATATCAAATATTATGGATTTATTATTATTTAAAATATTACTATGGCTAAGTGTATTGCAGTGTGCATCTAGGACAAATTTATGCGAAAGACAGTTCATCCTCTGACATTGTACATGCACCCACCACAGAATTTGCTTCTTTTGGTGTATTGTATTTTTGTTTACAATATTTCACTACCGCCATAGGCAGTCCCTTGGGTTCTCCTCTAAGTGACAACAGGCTGAAGTTGAAAGCAGTTCGCAATTGACAGAAAACACAAAGCTAGAACATGTTTACCATAGCTATACGCAAATGACAGCAGAGCCACTGTGACAGCTTTTCTATATAAATAACGATTATATTCAGAAATAAGAATATGCAGTATGTATATAATATATGTGTGTGTGTGGTAAAAATGTGTTTAATTTTTTGAAAACTATCCAAAAACTGCATATAATCACAAATATCTGTGAATTCACTTTCTCCCTTTTCTCATGCTCACACACACATGCTACAAAGGCACTCTGAAAACCCAATAACAATGCTGATGACAAGCTACATCTTTTCCCACTCATGCGTCAAGAGAGAAAAAAACAAAAGATTAAATAATTCCATTAAGAGATGATCTCAGCGGCCAGCGGTTATTCAAATTAGCACCCCAAAGCTCAAGTCTTTATAATATTTGTCCTCATTGCACGTTTAATTGGCTAGTCTATAATTTTGCGCTGAGAAATAAAATTCAATGACTGAGATAACATAGGCATCCACTTAACCTTCACCCTTATTTTGAACAATTTAATGACTGCCTTGCTTCTGTGACACCGGCAGTGTTTATAGCGTTAACGGCAAGAGCAGTATCTGGAGACCAAAAAGTGAGATCTCATTTATACACACGGCCTGTTCTCGCATTTATTTTCACTGCAAATCAGCAGTTGTGTTTGTTAAAGGACCTCATCTGCATTGAGTACAGCAAGCGCGTATTCTATGGACAGAGTCTATGTGTGTGAGTATTTCACATCTTGACTGAAGCCCCGGAGTAACGCAGGAGAGAAAATCAGCCCTTACACACAACTGTAATCCATTTTAAAAGCAAACCAGATAAGCACTTTAAAGCGTTCAGAAAACGATGCAACTCTTGAAATATACACACAGTGACATTCAAATGCGCTTCTAGTACAGAATAATTACTGCTCATTATCACAGATGAGATTATAAATGCTACTTGGATTTAGATTTTGTTCTGATTTATTCTGTTTTAGCTTGTGTATTTATTTATGCAACTTTGGCGTGTAACATTTCATAATTTTCAATGCTTTGGGATTAGTGAACTTTCCACAGTAAGGAAAACTATTGTGATATAAGAACCCCAAATTGAAAAGGTCTTGGCAGAAAAACATCACAAACTGCACAAGCAGTCGCAATTCTGAGTGATTCGTTCATTGGGTTATTAAGCTCCTAATTACTTTTCCAGATTTCCCCTGGTAACACGTGGCTATATCTGAACTTCTGATCTTCACAGGTTACTGCCAATTTAGCTGTCATTCAGTTGAAACATTGGCACCAGAAGTGACATTCTTTTCCTGAGAATAATAACATTACCAGTAGGGGCCAGATAGCAATTATCTACAAGGTGTCATTACCGGTAAAGAAATGTGTGACGTCATGTGGCCCGTAAGTTTAGTCTCAGCTTGGGTCATTATCTCACTCTTGTTTCTGTTATCATTCAGTAGCACCGAGAGAGAGAGAGTACTGTATGCTCGTGTGTACGAGACTTATTTGATAGTTTATGTTGACTAGTAATTTATTCCACCTACTGAGCATTGGCAAGGAAAGGAAGCAGGAAGAGAGAGATAAGAGAAATTGATGAGCAGTTGGCTGGGATCTGTGCGACTGTAACAGAGATGTAAGAGAAAATACCTCCAGGTCATTAAAATACTGAGGGAGACAAATTGGTTTCAACCTTAAGATGTCAAATTTTGGGTGTCTCCCATACTAAAAGCTGAAGGAATCATACGATAGGATTTGAAAAGTATAAAAACATCAATGTGACAATAACAAATATATATATATGTTCGATAGATAAATGAACATCACAATTTCAGCTGCTTTTCTAATTTTCCTTTTCATTTCCAAGGGTCAGTAAGCGAAACCCTAAAAAAGTTACAATTTCCAGTCCCATGGTGCAGGTAAAAGAAATCACACAGCTACGTAGCAAGAAACCAATTATATCTAGCTACACAATACTTATATATGTGGAATGTTACCAAAAATAATATAATTTTGAAAAATGTTTCCATATTTTACCTACATTTACACTGTCAGAAAAAAAATTATTTGGTTGGGGTGGTGCCATAAGGTTCTTTTTATACCTGTACAGGTATACAGAACATAATATAATGCTGTACCTTTTGGGTATACATTATTGTGTCTTAAGGACCATTGTGTAACTTCAAAGGTATAGTTAAATGTTTTGTACCCCTAATATTTAACAGGCACAAAATGGGTCCTTATGGTACACAAGAGGTCCTTAGGGTACAATAATATACCCAAGAAGGGTACAAAAGTTTTTGTTGTATACCCATAAAGTTACAAAAAATAACATTTAAGGGTACCACCCCAGTGACAGAAAACTTACAATTCTAAACCTTGGCCGTTTCTCAATTTGCGTTCTTCAGCGGTCTTGTGTCCTCGTGTTCTAGCTCTGCGTCATCAAAAACCGTGAAAGTCCGGTTCCAATACTCAAGAACAGAGAACGCATGAAAGTACCCGGATGTGTTCTCGATTTGAAGGATGCATCGAATGCAGCCTTGCGCGCGCACGGAACCCGCTTGAAGTCCCAGAAGTCACTGCGGCGTATCCATCCAAGTTCGTTCTTCCGAGGCTGCCTCGCAAGACCGGTCTCCACGAGAACACAAGTCCGTTCTTTGCGTTCTTAGAATTGAGAAACGGCCCTTGTTTCTGATAATGTGATGGTGAATGTGATGTCACCAAGATGTCTACATACAGGTACATACATAAGACATAACAAGCATCAAAGTTTGACTTCAACCATTAATTTCACTATGATCTTTGACGTGGTCAAAATATAAATGTCAAAATATTAAAGAAATCACAAAAACATACATTAGCTGTGTTTTCACATGCAAGGTCACATACTGTATATCTCTGTGGAAGTCTCGATGATATTTATACAGTATATACATTTCTACCAGCCAATCAGATTTTAGAGGTTATTTTTATTGGGATGTATTTTTAACGGTAGGCTTTGGAATAAAGATATGGGCTTATGGAACATTCATATCAACCTATCATGTTTCTTGTGGTTTCTTTGACAGGAATATTCGAAGGATAGAGATCCAGGAATACGTCCTTGCAAAATCTTGCATACTCCATACTGTATGTGTGTGAGAGAGTGTGCTTTACTGATAGTACATCTCAGTTGTTTGTGTATTGTTTAAACTTCATTGATTTTTTTATATTTCTTTTGGTAGGGGGCCCTCAATAATGCTTTCTTACTCAATTCTAAAAACCAGGCACAGAAAGAAAGAGTAAGAAAGTAAAGTCCTAAGGCTAATGAAGTCCAGACTACATTATCTTTACCATGTAAACTTATCAATTACAGGAGCCCAGTGCTAATGAGCTCCCTCGCCACTTTTTGTGACTGTCATTTTAACACTAGAGGAATGGTGTGTGTGCACGCGCACACGTGTCATCTGATTAGGAGCTACTGTTGTCACTAGAGAGAATATTTTTTTACTCCTTAAAATATGGCTCCCTAAAAGATAACGCGAAGAAATTATCCATTGCAGATCAGCTCAGAATTTTCCTGAAAATATTTATGGTTTGTCCTTAGAAATTTAAATAGCCTCTCGAGTTCGTTTTCTGAAGAGACACAGACAACACAACTTGTAATTTGAACATATACAGTATAACTCTCAGGAGTAATGCTTTTATTTACCCAATAACTTTTATTTAACCTACCCACTAAATTCCACTACAGGAGCTTTGGTACACACTCGTTGTTTTGTGGTATTGGCTGTCGTCACACCCCCAAATACCTTCCAAACTAGAATTTTGTGTTTGACTGAATTACGTTTATCTCAAATGTTATGTAGAAATTGACTTTACTGTGTTTATGTTTGGGGTCCCAAAAAATGTGTAAAATGTGTAAAAATTTGATGTGTAAAAATAATAATATTAATTTCTTAAATAAACCTTTATGTTTTCATACAGTAAAATATGGCGATGTTTTCATAGCTTGTGAAAACACCATATTTTTACTGTTACACTGTTAAAAATGTCTGTAGAAATTACAGTATTACTGACAGAAGTTTGCCATTAACTTACTGTAGATTTAAATGTAATTTACTGGCAACAGTTTGTTCAAAGAGATATGAACATTAAACATTAACATGTCTTTATCTTTACAGAGAAAAATAAAAACCTTGTGCAAAGCATTTCTGGGAACCAAAATCAGAAATAAAACAGAAAAAGGTTGATGAGGATTGCTGTTCGCAGAATAGGAACCATTATTTTATAGTTATTTTATATGCGTTATTTTATAGTTTTTTTCTGTAAAGATAAAGACTTGTTATTGTTTAATGTTCATTTATATTTGAACAAACTGTTAAATATAAATCTACAGTAAGTTACGGTCAACAAGCTGCATAACTACAGCAAAATTTACCTTTACACTGTTATTCTTCTCAATCTTCTCTTTTGCTGCATTTGATACATTTTGATATGTTCAATGCATTAACTTCTATTATTTATTGTTTTCTGTTCATTCTGAAAAGAATTAATAAAAGTTCCATCAGAGATTTCTGATATGTTATGAAGATATGTTGGGAAGTTTTGAATTAACCTGACATTTCAATGTTTTTGTGATGTTTAAAGGCCTGTGGGATCTCAGAGATGCCCGTTAAAACATGATGAGTAAGCAAGCAAACATATGTGTCTAAAATGTCTACGTCTAACACCGAACCTCACAGCAAAAATACAGACATTTGCTATACAGTATATGTATCACTAGTGTTCAGTCAATTGAGGTTGAACCACAAACCACCAATAAGCAACAAAGTGGCAATAATAAAATTGCACTTGTATTGCAGTTTATGTATGTAGTTGAACACAGTGCGAATAAAATACAACAGAATGTAGCTGATCACCTCAATTCTATGTTGCTGACAAACATATACTGAAAAGCGGTCAGCGTTTGAGTCAGTAATACATGTATTAATTGGGCACACACCTGAAAAATGCAGTTCATTGTTATAAGTTGCTCACGATTCAGAAACAATAAGGCCATGCATACAGGTTTGATTCCGTTTCGGGAGCACCGGGATTTGGCTTCACAGCGGTTGCCTTCAGGGGCGTAGCTACATGGTGGCCACGGGTGGCCATGGCTACCCCTGAATGATGGATGGCCACCTATCTGGTCACCTCTGTTGTGCGAAGCAGTTTTAAGATGCGTGTCGGAGTTTACGGAGTGCTGCGCAGATCATTTAGCGTATGCACTGAAAGTAACGCGAGAACATTACTCTCACGTTAATATGATGTCATACGTGGACGCACTGACACGAACAGTCTAAGCTGAATCAGCTGTATAGCTGAACAGCTGCTAACCGCTTCGTGACAGGTACTGTCTGTGTACCATGGAAGTTCATTGCGAGCAGAATGATCAGGTCAGTAAAATCAGTCTTGTTTAACTGGATTTCATTCATTAATTACATTTTCGCGAAAGTTTAAGTTGGGGTACTGTACAATGTTTATTTTCTATAAAAAATGATAACTTACTGCAAATGATAGCTAGCAAATTATTTTAAAATAATGTTAGCACATGAAAGCATTACAAAAAAATGTCTTTTACCAGCAAACTATGTGCAATGAAGAATTGGTTTAAATTACAGTAGAAGTTAAAGAATTTCTGTCTGTAAGGATTTTTTGGTCACCCTAATAAAATCACTGGGTCTTACCTGGACACCTCTAAAAAAAAGTTCTGGCTATGCCCCTGGTTGCCTTTGAGCACCATTTATAATGCTGTTCTCCCTCATATGCTCCAAATTCGACCAAAGTAAATGAGCAGACAGGGTTGCTTTGATCTGGTTCTGATATCTGTTGAAATTTTCATCACACAACAAAGGAGAGAGAGAGAAACAGGTAAACTGTGGCCTTTTGATCTCAACCCTGTACCGGGCCGTGCGGCCTCTGAAGTGGCATGGGTCATTAAAACACCTCTGCCATGGAGGCTCGCTTGAGTGCAGATGAGAGAACAAGGTTACACGAGAGGACTGAGCTGTCAGGAGCATCTAGCTAAGATGCTCCCAGGTCTCTGGGGGCTCAATCCATCTTCACATGAATCCACGTTTGCTCAAAGACGATGAGTACACGGACTGACCTCCAACTGGCAATTCGGGACTACTTGCAGTCTGTTGTCATTTAAGTCTCGAGGTCGGAGTGAATGTAGAACTGAAATATCCCTTTTTATTATTCGTGTGGCCTATGTTAAAGAGCTTTTCATTATGTTACTTCTAAGTACAGAGAAGTAAATATTTATTTGTACCAAGCTGGAGTTTTAAAATGTTTCAAGCGCCTGCTTGTTTCGTATTCTCTATGCCGTGGCCATAACTCAAGATGGTCCCTCCGAGACGCTTTGTGGATTGATTAGACATTTTGATGTTGCCCAAAATCGCCCATTGTGCCCCACAATGAGGCTGATTCCTTCAACAACTCAATTTCGCTTTTCAACCCAAATGAGATTGGGTATGGGCAAAGGCAATGAGGTCAGTATGAAAAATAATCTTGTGAGGCATAATGTTCCTCATACATATTTGAAATCTCTGAATGTAATTTGGAGATGGAAGTATGCTTAATCTATTTTTTGAGGGTAGATGGCAAATCTGTCTCCACCTGTCAAGATACTAATCAATTTCTTTTCTTTTTTCAATGGGGGGAAACCTAGTTATGGGACTGAATAGTTTATTCCCTTCATTTTTTGGAATGCAAATTGTCTTCTGGGCCCATAAATGCATATTAAAGACTGAAGACTGCACAGGGGGTGTGAAAAAAAACGCATTTCTAACTGAATTCGGGAACACGAGACACACGGGAAGTTACAGACGTCTGTGTATACAGATGAGGAACGGTAAAATAAAAAATAAACCATGAGAAATGAGCATGATGGGAAAACCCATAAAACATGCCGCAAAAAGAAAAACAGACATGCAAAATGTGTCTGTGTTGCATGATGTTTTGGAGGCTGTCCGGATATCCAATGTGACTATACATCTGTTATTTCCAGATATGTGAGTCGCTATCGGACTTACTTCGATTTCTAACCGATTGTATCAACCAGACTCACAGCATCCCAGAAACACATTAGTCCTTTCATTCAGGGATCAGAGAAGCTATTTTAACTTTGTATAAGACATGTAATGTAACTAATATCACAACTGGGCTTGAGTTACTCAAAGCAGATAAATGGACATTACAGGGCATTTTTTATCCTTTAAATACACCCAATTACGAAGTAGTCAATTCCATTGAAATCCATAAAATTCAACTTTTCTAAAAAAGAAATCTGTTACAGTGAAGGGGTGTACAGTCAGTACTTTGCATCTAAGCTATTTAACAATGCACAGCATAGCAGATGCTTACAGCAGTGGCAGTTTCACACAAAGCAATATGTTTGTATAGACAGACACCAAAACAAAGTCTGGATATTCACCAGTACGATAACACCAAATTTCTGTGATGGTTTTAGTGGCAGGTGGAGGAACAGCAGACTGGTAATAATCTGGTAATCTGACTTTTCCAAGAGGAATATAGAGCACCATTCATCAAGGCTGACAGACTATACCTAAGCACCTGAGAGCTGCCATCCGATATCATATGCTGAAATCCATTCTCATCCAGACACAGAGGGTCGTAACATATCCGCTTCCACAGGGAGACTCACACTTACACACAACCTTTAAATCTGATATATCGCCAACTTTTTCACCCATATCTCTGTTCTGGTCATATAACATTAACAGTGTAATATAGTATGTCAAGATAATGATGATGACGTTGATGATTATAACGATAATCCTGTTGATGACTGCTGTCATGTTACAGTATGACACTTAAATACAAATAAGGGTTAATTTGTTTTTAAAATGAGAATTAAGCATTTTCCCTACCCTAAAAATGACTTTATAGTAGAGTATTTAAAATATTATATTTTTAGGAACCGAAAAACGATTTGTTTTTAATTTTCAGTTTGTGTTGTATGTATCACATTAGTAAACTAAAAATAAAGAAATATACTAAAAAAATAAAGAAATTAACTAAATAAAGAAATTAAATATAAGCCTTAAAATTGTCCTCTTTTACAAGCAGTGCTTTTATACGTATCTTGCAATAACAGTGTTTTACATGTTAGTTGAATGTTCATGTAAATAAATAAAATCTGGTTGAAGTAAAATGCTTTGTTAATTTATATTAGTAGCATCAATTATGTGGAAACAAACGAGATTATGCTCAGCATGAAAATCAGTGCAAGTCTAACTGGACTGGAGATTTGCCAAATTGACAGGAGAGGTCCGTGAGGACGCAATTTCTTTACTTACCAAATCCATCTTTTAATATCAGGAACCTGGACCAGTTTCTCTTAAATCCAACAAGCAAACTTCAGCTACTTTAAAATACTTTTTGCTAAATAAAAAATGACATTGTTGCTTTGCTTTCCGGGGCTAATGTTCAGCCACCACAAGCAACAAAGAGTGGGTATCTCGCGTGTTTCATTGGAGCAGAGTCCATAGGGGACTAATTATGCTGGCACAACCTCAAGTCGCAGTGGGAGAAATTCCTCTCTAGTGGGGAGTTCTGGGTACTGTTAGGCGCCCACTGGTCTGAAACACTGGAATGGGACGTAACAAGAAATCATTTGTGGCTCGAACCAATCATTTGACTAATGGATTTTGTAGTGTTATAATCAAAGAATGCGAAGAGCTTAAACGTTTGCAAAGATTTTAAATTCAAGATGCGATGTCAGGCGCAGACAAAAGGCTTTGTGCCTTTTGACCGTGCATGACATTGCATCTTGAATTGACAAAAATACAAAAGTGAACAATAGTTTTCTACAGAACAAAGTTTTTTTGTGGGGTGATTGTCATGATGTGTCATTTTGAATAAGGGTGTGTTGTACGTGGTGCAAAAGAAATTAATTAAAATGCATAACAGGTCTTACCAGTTTGAGAAATTGCGCCACATAAGCAGCCTTCTCCTAATTTTTTACACTCATGACCCTGATCAAAATGCAGCTGACATCGCAGAGAACAAACCAGTGCATTTAAATTGGTGATGCGTGCGGCGGCTGAAGAATGGCTCCAAATGAAGCAGGCTTCAAAGCAGGGTGGCTCGGCGTGCCTTTGTTACCCAGACTTTTGTGTGAGGATAGATAAAAAACCTTGAGTTGATTCTGGGAATATGCAATGGCTTACAACAAATCGCCGGGCTGTGTCAAGAGCTCTAGTTTGAGCCGTTGTGCTTTACAACAACAGTGCTCCTCTGGGAGCAACAGTTTCAGCATTTATACGCCAAAGGGTTACATGAATTATCAATAACAGTGGATATTCTGTTCGCTATATGCTCTGTTCAGCCATTCGAAATAGACACTGTCCTCTTATCTCTCTCTGTTGCTGGGTAACAGCTGAAAAGAACCGTTACGTGGTTGTAGTGCCTTTGGAGGGGCCATTTTAAGTCATAATTCCTGAAAAGGACTTTTTGTCTTTTGTGACATAAATGTGGCACCTCTGTACTCACACACAATACAATGTGACCTAATGAGTGTTTCAATGTAGGTTACTATTCAAAAATGGAGACTTATTATGTAAGCTATGCATTTCCTTTCATCTTAAGAGCAGCATTATAGAGCTTAAACAAATCAATGTCTTAATTTTTGCCATTTTTAATTAAAAAAAATATATGGGTGTAATTGTGCATGAAATACACCCGCTGATAGCTTTGGTGGTTGCTTGGCACGTGATGTCTGCTTTGTTTTAGCACCCGTTTCGCTAAATGAATTATGCAAATAGCACTCCCCAAAATTCTAGTGCTGAACACAAATTGCACAGGGTTTTCCACCCTGCTAGCCAGTGTAAGGTTTTCGAGGATAAAAAGATGTCTCCGATCCAGCATGCTTTATAAGGTCTCATCCAGGTGCACGAATCATCTTTTTAAAATGCAGAGAATGTGCTCGATTATACCAAGCGTATAGATAGATGGTTATAGTGCTTTTCTTCCTCATTTGATGAATTACTGCTGCCATGATAAATATAAAATGTAATAGCGCTAGTAAGGCAACATTATGTGTGGTAATTAAACAGCAAAGTTTTGTGGATAAGACGCAATCTATAATAAAACTAATTTACATAGAAAGGTGGCGTGTTTGCATTAAAAACAATAAGGATGACTTCATTTACAGTAAATAAAACTGTTGTGCCATTTCAGCACATTCAGAGCCAAGTTAAACTGACAAGTCAGCTCACACGGCGGCCATATTCATAACGCCCCCGGGCATCTATTTCCAGTCGTGCAAGTACTACTTCTGTCTACTTGAATGGAGAAAGACAAGTTTATGTTCCAATAACGACCCTGGATCACAAAACCAGTCTTAAATAGCACGGGAACATTATTAGTAAAAGACAAAAATACATTGTGTGGGTCAAAATTATCGATTTTTCTTTTATGCCAAAAATCATAAGGATATTAAGTAAAGATCATGTTCCATGAAGATATTTTGTAAACTTCCTACCTTAAATATATAAAAACTTTTTAATTTTGTGAGTGGATGGTCTGCCAAAATGCCCCTGATTAACAACTTCAAAGGCAATTTTCTCAATATTAGATTTTTTGCGCTCTCAGATTCCAGAGTTTTAAACAGTTGTATCTCAGCCAGATATTGTCCTATTCTAACAACTCATATATCTACAGAAAGTTTATTTATTCAGCTTTCAGATTATGTAAAAATCTCAATTTCGAAAAATTGACCCATAAAACTGATTTTGTTGTCCAGGGTCACATATTTCAAATCTGCAATACAATCTTACAACAGGGTGATTTTATCTCAAATTATGTAAGAAATCATATTTTAAGATGGGTTAGCTAATGTGCTAAGACAAAAAAAATCTAGAGAAAAGAAATTCATGAAATTTTAAAGGAGGGATTTAACGCGGTTTCATGCATTCTGACTTCTTTATGATGTTAAATGTGCTGGCATCTCATGCTTAACATGGTCAACTAAAAACGAGTTGGACGTATGACGTAGTATTTCTGTGCTTGATACACTCCCCCAGCACTCCAACTTGTTTCGGAAAGTTTTTTATAAGTCTGGATCCCTGTTTCAGAACAGGGATCCTATTCCTTTTATTGGGCAATTCTCCCGGGAAAAGCTTGGCAAGGTGAAAGACAAAGCCCACCCACACGCCAACCGACAAGCGATAGTAAAACCATCCATCAAGGCCTACCATCAAGATTGGCTGTTCTGTGTCAAGCTTGGCTGCGCTGTGGGTCTGTACTGCAGCTCGTTACTCTTGCAATAGGGAGAGAAGCTTGAGGTGTGTCTGTTTGTTCACGGCATTTCAGTGATGGATGTTATATAAAAGGTGGACCTAACGCTGGATTTGGAGATCGTTTGAAACTGATAGATGGCGCGGTCCCAGTGTTAAAAGATGCCGGACATGAACCACACGTGGTAAGTGAAACTAAGTCATGTCTCTGTGTTTTGTTGGCAATCGGCATGTATGTGCATAATGTATAAAACACGAAGGGATTAATGCGATGATGTGTTGTGTGCTCCTGCTGTAGTTCCGTCCCACTGCCAGCCTCCAGCAGCTCGTGTTTTTTCCGGAAATAATTGTACAGCTGTATATATGCTTTATAAATGTGATCAAACTAAACACTCTTCAAAGATACGAGGTATGCAATACCACTGTATAGGTACTCAAGATTAACACGAGATTGACAGAAACTGAGTGTGATACCTGATCAAGTAAATATATCAATAATTTACTAGCACATTTGAATGTTTAAATTAAAAAAATATATATATCAGTAGTATTTTACAAAATTTCTTTGCAATTTACCTTCTTTCAAAATAATGTAAACACTTGCTTATACATTGGTAGACATACAACTCATGCACCCCCTGCAATTCCCTCGCAAACCACAAGGGGTTCGTGAAACCTGCTTGGGAAACGTCTCAGGTTAAATTGGATTAAATAACCTCGGTGGGTGACGTAATTAATTTCACACACCTGAGGTCTATAAATACGTGTGAAAATGGACATATTCTCAGGTTCAAACTTTGTCTGAAAGGACGTCCGAGCACGCCCACAATGCGGCATTGTGGCGCAGCATCTCGTTCCCGCATTTTTTAGGGAACAAGGTTACAGCCAAGTAACTGAAGACGTACCCTATCAAAAGCTACACCCAATGCTGCGTTTCAAAACGCTATGGGAACGAGAATACCAACGCCGCCGCACTGGAAGTGTCTGGACCCTCCAAGGTTGTGTAGTGTGTGTGCACAGACACTGAAGAGGCCTCAGACCTGACTCTGGGATGTTGACTCAAGAAAATGTGAGCCCAGAGTAGCATGGATGTCTAGACTATAGAATTTGACAAATGTGTCCGGAGAGGACCAGCCCGCCGCATCACACACTTGCTGCAAGGGGGCACCCCTTGCTAATGCCATAGAGGATGCGACCTCTCTGCTTGAATGGGCCCTAACTCCTAGAGGCGAAGCTTTACCACGCGCCTCGTAGGCCAGGGCAATAGCATCCCTCACCCATTGACATTGTTTGCCGCCCCCTGGTTGTGGCCCCCATAGCATATGAAAAGCTGCTTTGACTTACGCCACTGGCTGGTGCGGTGGACGTAATTATGAAGAACACGTACTGGACACAGTAAGTGAAGCCTTTCCTGCTCCAGTGTTGTGATCGGTGGAGGGTAGAAGGCCTCAAGAACAACCGGATGCATGGTGGAGAATGGAACTTAAGGAAAATAATTAAGGTAAGGATGCAAAATGGCTTTGACCAGCCCAGGGGCAAATTCCAAGCAGGGTAAGGATGCAAAATGGCTTTGACCAGCCCAGGGGCAAATTCCAAGCAGGATGGCGAGACTGACAGGGCCTGCAAATCTCTCTTTTAAAAAACTCTCTTCAGAGAAGTAATAGCCATTAAATAAAAACATCTTTATGGTCAGAAAACTGACGAGTACTGACTCCATTGGTTCGAATGGGGTACCAACCAGACCCTCGAGCACTATAGCTAAGTCCCATGAAGGGACTGTCGGTCTAGTGGACGGTCTCAACCGTTTAGCTCCACGAATGAAGCGGACGACTAACGGGTGTTTACCCACAGAAACTCCATAACCCTGTTGACGGACCTTGGCCAGGACTCCCAGGAGCAGCGTGATCGGAGGAAATGCATAAATACGCAGTCTGGGCCACATATGGGCCATCGCGTCCAGACCCAGGGGAGCTGGAGGAGTCAGAGAGAAGTAGAGGGGACATTGTGCTGTCTTCTGTGAAGCAAAGAGGTCCACCTCTGCTTCGTAAAGTCTTTCCCAGATTTGATTGACTACTTCGTGGTGGAGTTTCCATTCCCCATTTGTCACAGCTTGTCTGGACAGCAAGTCTGCTCCCACATTCATATGCCCCGGAATGTAAATCGCTCTGAGGGACAGGAACTTGCCCTCTACCCAAAGCAGATGTTCAGGTGGCACGACCGCAATCCGCCCTGGTGATTTATGTAAGAGACGACATTTTTGACTACACAAAGAGCCAATTTTTGGCATGTTTGGCACACGTGCTTCACAACTGGACAAACAAAGAATGTTCCCATAGCATTTTGAAAAGCAGCATCGAGAGTAGCTTTTGATAGGGAACCTGCATGGTTTAATACAGGTGATCTGCCTATGCTATCATTTTACTAAAGATGTGCAAATGTCTGTTTAAGTCACGTAAAAGAGGTACGTGTTCAGAAACATGGTGCGCAGGTAAATTCTGACAAAGCTGAGTACAAGCCGTGATGTTCTATCACATTCACAGAGACACCTGAATGGATCATTTTTTTTCACAACAGATCCCTGCCAACCTCACACTCTCAATGACATACTGCCTGTGAAGAGCAAAGTTGCTCTATGCACCTAAGCTTTGTGCCTGTCATCGATTGTTCCCTCTCCTTATATGCCATCCAAAGGCCTGTTGCTATGATGCCGTCGGTTTTCTGAAGCAAGCTGAATAGGCTGTACAAAGAAACACATTTACTGAAGAGAGATGCAGCGTTCTGAAGTCACAGTGGCATTCATCTAACCTGGTTATTCTGTCCCTGAAATGAGCGTGTCCTCCCTCTCATGCCCTTTACTTTGTTTTGCTCAAAGGGCATAGCAAATAAAATTCACTCTGGCATCCGTTCAGTCAACAACCGGAAATGCAGCAACGCTCTGTCAGATGTATAGCTTCAGTTAGGTTTAATACTATCATTTGACCATAAGAAAAAAGCTACACATCGTAAGATATTTAACACCCGCTCATGATAGCTGCTTTAAATTCCACCACTTTATACCGACAGAAGTGTACAGGAAGTATGTACACTGGAGATAAGAACAAAAGAGAGGGAGATGATATGACTGGTGGGATCGTAACCGTGGCCATGACAATGTGGGAGTAGTTGACGTTTCATAAGCTTTGCATTCATATGGATCATTTGCATATATGCATATTTCTGTGTACTGTATGTTATCCTTAAATGCACCTATTACCTGCAAGTATCTGGATTATGTTTTATTAGAACGGTAATTCCTTACCAAAATAATAAAACACATCTTTATATTTTTGAATGACCTCATCATGATGCAATGATTTGTGCCTTTACAAATAGTCAAAATGCATGATTTTATGTTTTTCTAATCATCCTTGCCATTGTTATTTAATTTATTCTATCTAGTTGTATAATAACACGTTATCCGTCTAATGTCTAAGATACAGGAAGGGATTTCTCGGCATATTCACTCAGGTATGAATTACAATCACCAGTTATTGTATAATGTTAATTATCTCACTTCCTTACGTGCACTCTCAATGGCTGTTGCTGAAACCAAAGGCGACTTTCTCACTACCCACTGTGCGGTAAGACTTTGCAGGCAGCGTTTGATAGGAAACTGGTTTCAGGCAGACGTCCATGGGATCATAACGTCACATCCATTAATCTGAGCCAGAAACATAACCAAGCAATTTTTATTTTAATGCTTTTCTCTCAGTTTAAATAGTATATATATTATATATCTGCTTTCTCACATGCCATTTTAATTTTATTCCATCGATTACATGTACATGTGGGATACATCTAATGAAGGGCACATCTATGCTGCCTTCAAAACCAACCCGATGGAGGCATCTCAATAGACAGGATATGATGCAAATATTGAATTCAGACGTGCTTTTTTGTCTTTCTACCCCCTCATATAGCCAGCAGCATTTTTCAGCGTTTAGCCGTTTACTCTCACGCATTCTCAGTAGTCAAGACTACTTGTCATTTAGGTGGCTATGCCTTCAGGTAAAATCAGATATGCATGTTATTGATTTATTAATTGATTGCTTTACTCTAAAAACATTAAGGTTGTTTTTTAAGTCAGTGTGAGAAAATTGCAGCAAATGTACAACACAAATGACAGATTTGCAAGGGAGACGGTAACATTGTGAGCAAGTGTGAATCTGCAAAGCTATTAACATAAGCTGTTAAAGTGTTGATGTGGAGAGAAGAGCTCTTGTGTTATAAACAAGAGAACAGAGATCACCTTCGCACCTCTACTCTCTACTAGAGCGTCTCTAGACTCAGAACTGAGAGTTTATGCGGGAATGATTTTTGGAGAGTCATCCAAATAACTTGCATATATTTCCATTTTAAGTCCCAGTTACACTGACTTTTTGAATTTGTGTATTTACAGCTTTCGATCTGACAGAAGTTCACCTGCGCCCGTGCTCCGATCCATTTATCGGCCTGTGATGGTCAGATTTTGAAATGTAATTGTTATTGACAGGGTCACAGGTCAGATACACCGGTTTAGTATCGATCAGTGAAAATCTGCATCATTCACATCAGTGACTAAGACACCTGCGAGCCATTGTGCACACAATCATTTATCTTCCCACCGCTAAAAGCTGAGCTAGCAATCAATACAACCCAAACACAGGTATCAAAACAATCCAGATCGAGCTGCTGTCCTTGATTTACTCTCCACAAAACTTTTGCACTTCTGTATGCAATTAACACCAGGCTGTAAATCTGGGTGCCATCCCCTGAACAGAACCACTCAGTACTCGAGTAGTTTTAGAAATGATGGACTGTATTTAACTGGAATTGTTTTATGTTTTAGAGACATATCTATTTTATTCTCTCTCTGTTTGATTTAATTTACTGTATATTATCGGAAGTGGTAAGTTGAATAGAGCTTCAATTATAATATGATAACACATTTAAAGCTTCAATATGCATTTGCTTTTCAAGTCAGTAATGTGATTAGGAGCATCAAAGTTTGATTTCAATGATTAATTTGACTATGATTTCAATCTTTAACATGCCTTACTTAGTAGTAAAAATCACAAAATAATCACTTGAAAAAAATGAACACAACGTATCTGACTCATAGCAAAATTTGAAGTAAAATCAATGTGTTAATTAATGTGTTAATTCCCATGTCACATGTTCACCAAATACAATTTATTGTGTGCCACATTTTAAAAATTACACAAGAAAAAAAAATCTTAAAAATGTATTTATTATTATTATTCATTAATTACTGTTATTGTTGTCATTATTATAATTATTATTGTTGTTATTGTTGTTGTTGTTATTATTATCAATATAATAATAGTTATAATTAGTGCTGTCAAATGATTAATCGCATCCAGAATAAAAGTTTATGTTTACGTAATTTATGTCAGTGTACTATGCTAATTAATTTTATATTTATGAACACATACACATAAATGCATTTTTTAAAGAAAGATATAACATATAACAATTAATAAACGTTTACTTAGAATTTCAATTATAGGTAAATACTGTATAAATTAATACATTTAAATATTTCCTAAATATATAGAAAAGTATGTGTATGTTTTGTGTTTATAAATACAAAATTAATATGCACCGTACACAGATATATTTTATGTAAACACAAACTTTTATTCTGGATGCGATTAATCGCGATTAATCGTTTGACAGCAATAGTTATAATTAATAGTTATAATAATAATAAGAAAAATAATAATGATAATAATAGATGTTGTTGTTATTATTACAAACAATAAAATGCATTTAAAAATCAAATTCCTATCTGAAACACAACACAGACTTAACCGTTAACATTTACACATTCAGTAAAGGTACACACAGGAAATAAGATAAATACAAGTATTACCAGCAACCAATGCAGTAGTAACCAATGCCGTAGTAACTAAAATGCAGTGGGAATAAAAATGTCCATTTAATCCCTTAAAAGAGATCAGAAAAGAGTGGGAATAAAAGTTACATGCCTGGAATTACAGCTGTTCCCCGAGTAGCATTTAAACCTCCTCAGCTGCATCATCTTATCAATCACTTGCTAAGCACTCGGGACATCTCTGAATACATTACTTTTCACTGATGTCAGCCACAAAGGAAGACAACATGAAATACGAGCAAAGCCGTAGTGAAGGGCTTTCTTCTCTGACTCAACTGAAACCAATCGCAAGTGCATTAATTCTGCGCAGCTGCAGAGCTGAATTGTAATCTACTTTCCTTTCTTCCTCTTTTTTTTATCCGAGCTGTTTTAGCATAATGCTGCTGTGTCTTAGCGAGAAGGCCTCAGGCAGTTAGCATTGCTCACTGATGGCAGGCTTTTGTCCACCTATAGGAACTTTCTTATTAAGGGCTTTTAAAAATCAGCGCTCAGAATAATGTGCATCTCTGCCTTTCTCAATGTCTCCGCTGGAGACCCTTCACTCACTAATATTTCAGTGGTGAAGTCGAACGAGCTCAAACCCACGATCAGTTTCTAGCGCTTTGAGTTAAAAGAATTTTTAATATTTTCATCCACATTGTCATCCGTTACATGTCCTTCACATTCTCTTTCATACGTTAGACTAAATAAATGCACAAAACAGGCCATTTAGAGTACACACTTATTATGTATTGACCTTCTTGTGGTTGGAGATAGGCAGAGGATCCTCTGGAGTGTTTGACAATGGTGGAGATGATAGGCACTTACTCATTTTTGCCGCTCATTGCAGTTGAAAAGTGGTTCAGAAGCAATTTTTCATGGCGGCAAATATGAATAATAATAATCCCTGGTGAATCGTAATTACAGCAACCTTGTAGACCCTAGAAAGGGCACAACAGCCATCGCTTCTCAAAACTATATACCATAATGAAGCATATATAGATTATTGTCAGGCCCATTGTAAATCACAGTGGATATTGACTTGACCAATACATTGTTAATATTAGAACTAAAATAAAACCAGCCAGGTAAACCGAAACCAAATGAGTAGTTGTATTGGCGTTGTTAATGTTGGTCAGGTGCCCCTGTTTACCTGTAAATTCCAATGATGTAAAAAAATTTGTAATTGTTTTCTCCACTTTTTAATATTGGATTGCTGCATTTTTTTTTTCATTTAGAAAAAGATTAGGGAAACAAACAAGTTATAATGTATTTATTTTTAGTGTTTTTTTATAACCTGTAAAACTTTCCATAGATATTAAATTCACAAAAAATGAAATAAATAAACAAATAGTCTTGACAATAATTGTTTAGTAAATAAGAAACTGAGTGATGAAACCTGTTGACAGTTAATAAGAGCTTTGTTCAGAGGAGTCCGTATGTTTATGTTTGTAAACAAATGGTTTTATTAATTAATTGTAGAATTCTACTATGAATCAAAATCATGTTAAAAATCCTAATAGTGATATTCGTGTTTGGATATTTATTAAATTGACAAGATTTGGATTACATTGTTGGAGTTGAGGATAAGACTTGACTCAAGCCCTAGTTATTTCCCTCTATTGGACTACTGAATAGACGATTAAAACAAGGCAGTGATATTAGAAATAAACGTGGAAGTGGAGATTATGAAAGAATTTACCTAAATTTGATGAAAAAAGGTGTTGTGTTTCCAGTTAGTTGTTACTTTTTAAAAATAACAGTAATGTAATGCACTGACCTTTGTAGCTCCTCCTCCAGGGTATTTTCTAGGGCTTTGTTTACAATAACATACTGTGATATGGGGAAATAACTGTCATGGCTCTGCTTCCTTAGTCATGTTTTTCTTGGTCCTGTAGCAGAGCCATGGCAGAGCCTTGGGTTTTGTGTGAGAAGACCATGGGATGTTTGTTTTTTTGACATCTCATGTGTTTTCTCAGGTCTTGTCATTGGCCCCGCCCCTCTCGTTTCCTGTATTGTTTCCCTCTTGTGTCTTATGTTCTACACCTGCCCCTGCTCGTTATCCCTCGTTTGTCTTCTCTGTTTATACCCTCATGTTTCTTTGTCTTGTGCCTTTGGATTGCGTTCTGTGCGTGTACCATGTTTTGTGTTACTCAGTGTCTCAGCCTTGCCTTGCCTTGCCTTGTCCTGTCCGTGATCCTGTTTTGTTAAGTAAGTTGTTTTAGTGTTCTTTAGTTTGGTTTGTTTGCTGTTCTTGCTTTTGTTTTGCCCCCTCGTGGGAAGTCTTTTGTTTTGTATTTATCGCTGTTCTGTTTTCCCCATCGAGGGTGTTTTGTTTTGTCTTTTGTATTTGTAATAAAGTCATTTGTTATCCCCGCACTCTGCCTGCCTGCATTTGGGTTCTTCTCTGCACCACATCCGTGACAAATAACAGTTTGAGGACCTGGGAGATTGACAATGAAAACAAACCAATTAAATTCCGAGCATCCATCAATATTCAAAGAATGAACAAAAAAATATATTGATATTAACTGTGTTGATATATCTTGGAGAGTTTAACTGTGAATAATAACTCTGCAATTAATAAATTATGGCTCTTGGATAAACAGTAGAAAAAAAACGGTCACAAAAGAAG